>NC_090931.1:686298658-686598658 GCF_040938575.1 Ambystoma mexicanum | reverse complement strand
GTTTACAAAAATATTTCAGACCTAGACTTGAATGTTTTTGCTAGGTTTGGTGGGATTTTGTCAAGAGGGGGCAACATTAGAGGGGGGGCTCTCAACATTTTTGGATGCCTTATAACTTTGTTGCTGTTTGACAAATCTGCACAGAGGTTTTCAGAAAGATTATAGACCCACCCTTTAATGTTTGTGGAAAGTCTGAATGCATTTTGTCAAGTGCGGGGCTTAGTTATATGACTATACGTTGTACATACATTTTGACACTTTTCAAAAAATAAAACATGGAGAGATTTGCAGCAAACTCATGCAAAGAGCATTGGCAAGGACCTGAAAGCATGTCTTTGCAAATGTGTCTGTGTTTTATTTTTTGAAAAGCGTCATAATGTAGGTACAAAAATAGTACTATACCTTTGGTCACTGAGGCATATGTGGCCATGGACAGTAGCCAGATTATCTGGGTTATGGCCAAAGGTCATGACCTGGACAATTTGGCTACTGGACATGATGACGAGGGACCGGCAATGGGATTAAAGTAGGCATGGCTACCAGGGACGAGCTATGTGGCAACGTTTTTCAAAATCGGGATAGGTTGAATGGGAAATACATTTCTGCTCGTGGCTACAGTTCGAGGTGCTGGACAGGATGTCAGCAGACATTTGCGAGGAGCATCAGCAAGGACCTCAAAACATGGTTTTGCAAATCTGTCCTGTCTTTTATTTTTCTAAAGTGTCAAACTGTAAGTATAGAAAATTGTGATATAACTTTGGTGCCTGGGAAATGGTCTGGCCCTGAGCAAGGGCAAATATGTACTCTGATTTGCTTATTTTGACAGAGTCCTAGGTTTGAATGGGAAAAAAGAATCTGCTTGCGGCTACAGCCTGAAGTGCTGCTGCATTACAACAAACCTGTGCGAGGAGCATCAGCAAGGACCTGAAAGCATGCTTTTGCAAATCTGTCTTGTGTTTTATTTTCCAAAGTGTCAAAATGTAAGTACACAAAATAGTGATATAACTTTTCTGCCTGGGCAGTAGGCCTGGTCCTCGGCAAGTACAAATGTCTACTCTGTTTTGCCTATTGTGTCTACTCTATTTTGCCTATTGCGCAATGTTGCATGATCAAAGCCTATGCCCCATGGATTGTGAAGACTGGCCATGGCTGCAAGCCATGAGCACTGGCCATTGGTCACATTATGAGGATTTAGTGGACACTGAACAAGGATTCAGGGTAGGAGCAATGGATAACAGAGGTGGTTTGATGGGGCTGGGGTAATGGTCGAGGCTCATGCCCTAGGCAATTCAACGATGACTTGCATTCCCAGCATGCGCTACTGATAATGCCACACATCACTATGTTTTGCGTAAAATATGTTTGTTAATGGAGGTTTACAGTTCTTTCATATATGTTAAAAGAGGAATTATTAACAACTTATATACAGTGATATAGCATCTTGAAACATTTTCTCTCATAAAAACCTATGAAATTCACAGAAGAAACTTTGTGATGACATCTTTGACGTCCTGGGTCTTAGTCTTAGCAGTGCACAGTTGTGGCACGAGTTATGGTTGCTTAGCTTACCATAACTAGCACATTTCTGGGGGTTTTCGGTTTTATTTGTAACCATAATGTCCCTTTAGCAAAAATGTTTCACTCAATTGTATTGGTTTGTATTATTGCAACCTAATCATAACGTCCCTTTAACAAAGTTGTTCTTTTGAATATATGTGTATAAACAGTTTCATCTAAATTATATACAAGTATTAATTTTGAATATGTATTGTATCAAAAATTAAATACAATGGAATTCTCTATACATAGTATGTGTCATTCACACTTGACATTTTCTAATTTTGTATTTTTACAGATATGTATATATTATGAATTTTGTTTTTTTCATTGGGTATAGAGGACCAATCAAATATAAATGATTTGTAAATAATGAATGCTGTTTTCTATAAAAAAAACTTTTATAAATCATTCTGAAAAATCAAAAACACAATTTTGTATAATAATACATGCATCAATTATTGAAGTACATGTTATTTCATAGTTAAGCAAAGCTGATTAGGAATGGTGGTCAATGTTTGTGGATATACTGATTAGCAATTGCAAGTTATTATGTAATTAGTGGAATCGAAACATGTGCCAGTCCATTAAAAGAAAATGGCAGTAAAGTTTGAAGTCATCTAAACACTATAGAGTCATGAGGTGTATGTTCCCAAAATATGGCCACTTGGCCTGTATGTGTGACATCTTGGGATCTTATGATATCACAATGTGCGGTTGAGGTCATCAACCCTCAAAAAGACTCATCTGTGTTCAACATGATGGACTGCTAAAACAATGTCATACTTTTTCGAAAAACTAGTAGATGCACTTAAGTGGCACTAGACATTCTTCAAACTGAGGTTCACTTTCATTTCAAGTAACACATTATAAAATGTCTGACACATATTGATACACTGTATCCTCTGTTTTACCTATTCAAGAAATTGAAGTTACACTTCATCAATACTTGTCCAATAGACTTCTTTAAAGGTACTTTGCATTTCATGTTTGCAAAACCAGTGAGCAAGCTCCCGGTGGGTGGTGAAACGGTTGGTTGGTATTATTTGAGCTTTACGGACTCTTGGTTCATTCTGTGTAGTCCTCCAGTGATGAGTCACATCAGCAAGGCATGAGTCCACCCGTTGATCATCCATGATGCCATTTCTGATGTCATTGCTGATGCCATCTGTGATATCAAATCTGTGTTCATGGGCTGAGCAACAGCAGACTCAGAGTTAAGGTTGTTGTCATTTCTAACACCCACTACATTTCATGGGTTTTGTTGTGATAAATTGTTTCACTTCAACGTCTCTCAACTAAAGATTGTTCAGTAGAATGCATGCTTTTTTTTATTCTCTAGTTTACCTCACCGGTTGTGTTAAATAACCTTGGACCACTGACCCTGGCCTTCAGCCATGGCCTTTGCACCCTTGCACCAATTGGGATAAAGGACTGTGGCCCACTGGCCATGGCCTAGGGCCGTGGCTATATCCACTTCAGTAGTAAATCTCAATGCCCTCTGGCCATAGCGCTCGCACCGATTAGGCGGAAAAAGAACTTGACTGACTGTCCTTCAGTCCTGGCCTGTGCCACAACCATTTGCTGTAGCCACTGAGAACGTTCCACCAATGATGTTAAAATACTGTGGCCCATATCCTCTTTAGTAGTAATTTGCCTTGTTCAACTGGCAATGGATTTGGGCCATGGTCCCTTTGCACCAATTAGAGAGATATTCCACGACACACTCGCCATGGCTTTCCACCACGGCCAGAAGCCAATTTCCATGTCTGTGGCCGATATCCCCATTAGTTGTAAATAATCATCTCACACTGAGCCGTGTCCACTGTCGCTTTACAAAAACTCTAATGGTCATGGCCTTCCAACAGGGCCCCCTGACACTTTTCACCTATTACAGTAAAGCACCCTGGTGCACTGGCCTTTGTTTCCCCTTTTCTTTGTATTCCCTCTCTTTCATTCCCGCAAGATTTTTCCTAAGAGAATTTCTAGCAGGAAAAAATGACAAAAGGAACATTGCGCAAACCTCTATTTCTGCAACTGTGGTTCCTTTGGAAACTTAATGTCTTTTGATAACTGTGGTGAGACAACAATTCCCTCAATATTAAAATATCTTCCACAGCACCCCTTCAAATCTACACTTGCATCACTTCTTCTCTTTTGGTCTCACCACATGCCCCCTACAGTGAAAGCAGCCCTGACCCTTTCCCAATATAATGTTTCCATCTGTTGCTTCCCATGATGCAGTTCAATTCTCACATTTACTGCAGGTAATTCCACCACATTACACTCGAAACATGGAAACAGACTGACTGAAAAGGGCCTCTCTAGCCCTACCCACTCCTAACATGAAGTCAAAATGTCCCTAATTTGGAGCACTTTTTTATTCCATTGCCCTTGATTATCACAGAAATATTTTGTATAGAGAGAAAAAAGCAATGATTTATTTTCATTTCTGAAAAGCCTCAGCGCTGCAGTGCACCACCATGTGGGATATATACACATTGTATTTTTTTTAATGGGGCATGCCCTTCACCCTCACGTTTAAAAAAAACTACTGGACAGATTTATATCGAATTGCAAGGCACATCTGCACTGCTTGGAAAGGGAAGGTAATGTTTATTTGTATAGCGCCTATACACCAAGCAAGTGTTTCAAAGCACTCAAGGAGTGGGGAACAAGGGGAAAAACAACAGTCGTTCACAGCCCTTGAAATTCTGAAACGATTCAAGTCTGCACAGGCTGAATAAGTGCATATAATACATTGACAGTCGAGATAACAGCAATATGGTCTGATGACGATGCTGCAGCCTTGTGCCAACATGCAGGGAAGGAAAGACAAGGGGAAAACAGATATACGATCTTCAGGCATGGTACAATTCAGATCGCGCACGTGCACAGGCGGTTATAGGGGAGGGGGAGATCGAGAGGGGGGGCAAGTGCAGGGAGGTCCAAGGGTGCTCAGCCGGTGAAGGCTGCAGTGAGTGCAGAGAGATGACCTCTATTGGGTCATTGACCAAGTGCAGTGGCGATGAAGCAAGTGCAAGGCCAGCAGGCAAGTGCAAGAGGACTGGTGATGGTGCCAGGGACTTGGAAGACTCTGAGGTACACCAGGCACCCAGTCAGCAAGCTGTACGGAAAAGGAGGGAGAGAGGGATAGTGCAGAGAGAAAGGTTAGCAGGGTAGAGGGAGAGAGAAGGAAGAGGATAAGAAGAATGTCTTAAGGAGTTTAGATTGGGCTCAAGATGGATGGCGGCAAGAAGACTATTCCAGAAGGAGGCCCCTGCTGAGAATAAAGATCTCCCTCCAAATCTCTGCTTGGAGAGTCTGCTCACTCGCAGAAGGTTGGAGGTAGAGGAGTAGAGGGCTCGGGAAGGACAGTATTTATGAAGGCATTGTTCCAGATAGATAGGTCCCAGGCCCCAGAAAGCCTTGTGGACAATGCAGAGGGTCTTGAACTTGATTCTTGCAGCCACGGGGGGCCAGTGGAGGGATTTCAGCACCGGAGTGATGTGGTCCCTGGGCTTGAGGCCAAGGATACGTCTTGCGGTTCTGTTCTGGATGAGTTGCAGATGGCGCAAAGCAGAGGCAGGGAGGTTAAGAAAGAGGCTGTTGCAGTAGTCCAGCCTTGAACGAACCAGGGCTCTGGAGACGGTGAGCCATTCGGGGAAGGTGAGAAAATGAAGAGTACCTCTGAGGGGGTGCAGCTGTTAATTGGACTTCTTAGAGATGTCCAAAATGTGAGAGGAGAAGGAGAGAGTGGAGTCGAAGATGACCCCAAGGCTTTTCGCCTCACAGGTTTTTTGCAGGCGCAGGTCCAAGGATGGCCGGCCAGAGTGAGAGTAGAAAAGTGGGAGCACGAGTCACAATGTGAACAATCTCAGTCTTACTGGCATTGAGGCAGAGCTCATTTGCGGCACACCATGAATGAATTGCGGACAGACAGTCAGATATGAGCGAGATGGAGGAGGTCGCTTAGGGCAGCCTGAATGAGATTTGCGTGTCGTCTGCATACCACTGGAAGTTAGAGATGAAAGTGGCAATCATAGGTGCCAAGGCAGCCATGTATACATTGAAGAACCAGGGGGACAGGTTAGCGCCCTGGTGAATGCCACAGGTTGAGAGAGTGATAGTAGAGTGAAAGGACCCAAGTTCCACCTCGGATGGGCGGTCAGAAAGGAAGGAGGATAACCAAGCCAGAGCCTGATCTGTGATTCCCAGGGTGTCACAGAGATGTGCGATCAGGATGTTGTGGTTTACCCTGTCAAAGACAGAGGTTAGGTCGAGAAGAATGAGGACATAGGGAGTGTTTGTGTCGAGATTTGAGAGCAGGTCTTCACGGGTGCTCAGAAGAGCAGTTTTCGTGCCTATGGCTGCTCTAAAGCCAGACTGATTGTCGTGGAGGCAACCAGCAGATTCAGTATGGAGGGTGAGCTGAGAGATAGTCAATTTCTCCAGGAGTTTGCCCAGGAATGGGGTGATAGAGATAGGGCAGTAGTTTGCCGAAATGGAGGGCTTGGCGGAGGGTTTCTTACGCAGAGGGCGCACAAGGGAGTGCTAAAGAGAATTCTGAAAAACTCCAGTGTCAAAAGAGAGGTTGCAGAGATCATCCAAGGCTGGAGCGAGACAGTCAATGTTGTCCTTAATGGTTTCGGAAGTGCAGGGATCTGCCTGTTTAGATTAGGCCTTCCTAGACCGGACTTGTCTCGTTACCTCATCAAGTGTGATGGGAGTGAGAGAGGACAGGAGAAGTCGTGGAGGTGCCTTGGGAGGCTCTAGAGGTGTGGGTGTATGATTTGGTGTGGAAGTGAGAGAGGAAAGGATGTCTTGGACTTTTGCAGTGAAGTGTAAGGCCAGGGCCATGCACAGGTCCTGGGTGGGTGCAACAGTAGAGCAGCAGACTTTGAAAGGTTTGGCCGTGTTGTTTGAATCAGCAGAGATGTAGGCTTGAATAAAGACCCTTTTTATCGTGTGGGTGCAGAGTCAATATTGCCTTTGAAGGAGGCGGCAGGCCAGTTTGTCAGAGGGTATGCCTGATGAATTCCATTTCTGCTCAGCTGTTCTACACTTTCGTTTAAGGGCAGCCAGATCGGAGTCGTACCAGGAGTTGCACTTTTTGGAAGGATTCAGTCCTACACATATGACAGGGGCAAGCATAACAAGGGTGTTAGTGATAGATAGATTGAAGTTAGCAAGGGCTGTGTCAGGGTGGGAGTCAGCTGCAGGGGTCGGAGGTTGAAGAGTAGGTGGAGGCAAAGGCAGCCATTGTCACACGTTTCATGGGTCTGGTGACTGTGAAACCGAGTGGTCGCGCCGGGTGTGCCGGTGCAAGAGTAGAGGAGAGCTTCAAGTGTGAATAGAGAAGTGAGTGGTCCATCCAAGAGAGTGGGGTAGTGAGAGGGATAGAGAGAGGGGTGTTAGAGGAGATGAGGGCATCCAAAGTGTGGCCCGCTATGTGCATAGGGCCAGACGCTAAGTTGGAGAGGGAGAGAGAATTGCATAAGTTGTGGAAAGGACTTGCGGAGTCAGGCGAGTCCAGATGGATGTTGAGGTCACCCAGCAGGATGAATTGAGAAGAGGAGGAGAGTAAGGAGTAGGCCAGGTAAACCCATTCTGAGAGGAAGAGCGTGGACTGTCTTGGTGGTCAATAGAAGGCTGCCATAAGGAGAGAGGATTTAGGAGAGAGGGAGAGTCTGCAGACTAGGCACTTGAAGGAGGAGTAGACCTTAGTGGGGCTGATGGACACAGGTAGCCAGTCTGGGAAGATCAACCCCATTCCCCCCCAATCCCTCGGGCCTGGGCACAGAGAGGATATTATATCCTTCAGTTCGGCATCTGTCATAGCTCGTAACAGAGCTGTCCCAGAACCATGTCTCAGTGATTGCGAGCATATCAAGATCCATGCTTTCAAGGAGGTTGCAGATGTCAGATGAGTGTTTGACAGCGGAGCGAGAGTTTAGCGTGGCAATATGGTGCAGATTGCCATCTTTCAATGTCTTCCGTCTTGTATTGGTCGGGCCGGCTCCCGCCTCCCGGTGATAACAATTGCCAAATGTAGCACAGCCAGCCAATCGAGGGGGGAACAAAGGCTCCGGCAAGGTGGATGGCTCGAAGCCCTAGGTGCGGGCGGCCATCTTTGAAAAGATCAAAAGTGTATTTTTGAAATGAGGATTTGTGCTGTTTAATCAAACAGTTTACAGCCCAGGTATATCACGATGAAGGGCAGATGTTAAGCCATTAGCCAGACAAGGTGCACCAGTCTATTAAGCGCGGAAAGCACCCTGGTGATTTCCCCCTAAAACACTTTGATAATTTATCAGGACAAACAGGGTGCTTAGCGAGGCGATCTTCTGCCCACTCAGGGTCTTACCTTACTGACTCTGCAGTGTGAGGGGCAGACTTGTTGCAGGGCCAGATGTATCCCAGGAAATGAGCTCCGATGCAATTAGCTGTTTCTTGCAGGCAACATGATGTACACGTACTTCGTCTAGGGCCCGATGTGGACCTTAGATTGGTCGGGCCGGCTCCCGCCTCCCATTGATAACAATTGGAAAATGTAGCACAGCAAGCAGATCGAGGGGGAATAAAGGCTGCTGCAAGGTGGATGGCTCGAAAGCCCTAGGTGCGGGCGGCCCTTGTCTGCTCCAGAAGCAAGCACGATGGTCGCACGCCATTCTATTGTGTACAGGGCATTACTTGCCCTGTACACGTTTTGTGCCGAATTTGTTACTTATTTGGCACAAATCCGTCCACTGGTTTTGCCCGTGCTTGCGTCTAACCTTTTTTTTTTTTTACCTATTATAGCTTTGAAATGGTTGGAAAAATGTGCTCAAAATGTTCTAATATGTGGTGGGAAGGATCATTGAAAGCAATTTTTTTGCAAAATTTCATCCGGATTCATTTAACGAGCAAAGAGTTATTATCAATAGAATGTTCGTCAACGTCAATGGTTCATTGACGTTTTACCATAACTTTATGCGCCCTATAATAAACATAAATAATTATTTGGGTAATCCGTTAAGGTCGAACCTGACTGTATTCCCTGCTATAAAAACATTTGTAGTTTAACAAATTCTGTTAATGATGGCTTAGTTTCTATTGTGCATAAAAATCACTTAAAGCACAATATATGTTAATAACTATTCTTTCTTTCATAAAGCAATAACTCACTGAAGATGCGATAGGTCAATTCCATACCCTGACCTCAGATGACCTGAAGTGAGTCGGCTCTGATGGGGTTTTACCTCTGACCTGCCAGTTCTACATAGACCTTTTCAGCAGATTCTGCTTCTTACTGAGCTGTCTCCTTGGAATTAGGACACAGAAGGTTTCCAAAATGGCTATTTAAATCCCCTTCCTGCAGACATCAAACAAGAGCATTCTGCACCTCTACACCCACCTTAAATACCACCTGCCCGGCCATTGCTCCCTAGTACCACAGAAACACAGGGCTTCTGTCTGGACACAAATGCCTGTATGCCCGAGACACAAAACAACTAGAAACAGACCCGCACAAAGTAACCAGTTACATCTGATCTGCACACCACAACACAACAGCAAAACTGGCCAAGGTTCTCCCTCTCTTCCCACTAACCTAACAGGTTCACTGTGATCATTTCCAGGGGAGGGGTGGTCCCCCCTTACCTGTCCTACTCCTAAACTCTCCTACTCTCCCTCCCCTTTATCCCAATTTGAACCTAAATCTGTTATTTATTTGTGTACATCATAAACCCACTCCATATCATTAGATTTTCTTTTCTTTATTTCTATATGTTTTCTGCTGTTAGGCATTTTTTTCCCACTCTATTATTTCTTGCAATATTTTTTCATCTTTGTAAATTCATTCTTCATTATTTCCTGCAATATTATCACTGGATATCACCTAACCCACACAATCACCCAGCTATCATGCAAATTTCCCATAGTGCCTGGAGAATATGCAAATGAAAGCGATGCATTGGATAAATCCAAGTAACAAAACATCCCATAACATAACATAACAAGGGTGAAGGATCACAATCATTTACGTAACAATACGTAAATGTAACTTGGTCATGGATCAACTACGTCGATCCGATTCAATTTTTAGACAAATGTGAGATTTTCATTTGTCTTTAAAAATGTTTTGTGAAAACTAGGCATTGCGATTGGGCAAACGGGGTGATGTGACCATGCACTATGCCTGCTTCCTCGGGTGCCCCGATCCTATTTCTTTCATTTACTGGCTTTGACTTGCCTCACTAAGATGTCATGTTTTATTGAAAAAGATGTCCTTTTTTCTAGTCTGGTAATACGAATCTTGTCAGCGGCAGCAAATACATGGCTCTCGGTGGCATCTGGAGGGCTCCAGCCATCTGGATCTACCATGTGAACATCAGCTGTTCGATGAGGCTGCTACTGCCCATGGGTGGGGGTTCGCCGGTGGGGGGTCAGGGCATCTCAGATGGCTACTAGGATCTGGGAGCAGATGCTGGAAAAGATGAGTCCTTTGGGCACCATAAAAAAGAGCTTTATATGAGGCAACACAGAGAGGATGAGAGCAATCTACATATAAATAAAATGATGATGACCTTTTAAACCCAATAATTTTTGCGATGGCTATTATTGCTGAATGGCGCCTGCCCGCCTGCGGAACCATTCCATCATGAGATGACTAGCGTACGCTCCTAACAATGGGTGCGCCTGAGCACGCTGGGGCAGCCGCAGCATCAGGGTGGAGGGGGTTGCTAGTTAGGGGCCTTGGCTGGGCGATAAACTCTAAGCAGATGTTCATGGATTCTCCCGCCTCTTTGGGGCTCATTTTAATCTAAATCCTAAATCACATGGAGGGGACCATAGCCCTTTACACTTGAGTGCAAAATGTCCCATCCATGCAATTTCTTTACTTTTGCACACGGAGTGGAAAAACATGGAGTCAAAGAAAGGCAAAATCGCCTTTACTCCTCACTTTTCCACTGTGTTTGAGGAAAGGTGTAACTTCATTGCGAGAGGCATTTACAATGGATACCAATGGAATCTGCCTGCTTTTACCAGGTGGTCATTTCATGCGGTTGCTTTAGGAACCCAGTGCATTACTGCCCGCGTGAAAGCGCATTCTAGCAGTTATGCATCCGCATTGGACAAGCAAAGCGGGAAAAACAGGCGGACGTGCAAAGGACTTCCTGCTCCCTCATGCAACTGACAAATGAAAAAGAATCCCATGGATCGGTAAAGCGTTCAGTTGTCTGCTATAAAAAATAAAAGTTACAAAATGGTACACAATCTCCCATATTGTAAAAATGCATTGCAGTATGCTTATTGAAAGCGTCAAAAATAAAAAGATAGCGAAGAAGGGCAAGGGTTAATGCGAGGGAATGACGAGTGGCTGTCTAGAGAGGGGTAAGGAGCGAATTTCACCCCTAGATACAAGAGCAGGTGTTTGGAAAATCAGTGCATTTTCGAAAACGAAAAAAAAATAATAATGATTCCTGAATATTAGCAATCGCACACATCTGTACCAAGAGCCTGCACAAAAATGCAAAAAATGCACTTTTTCCCATAAATATAAACAGGATCTGAGCTTCACGGGCTGCCTATTTACTCCGCAGCTGGATCCTCATGCGCATTAATTATAGGGGCCTCTGTGCTGTCACTGCCATCACTGCCTCCCTCAAGCCTCTAGCTTACCTAGGTCTGTTCATTTTAATGCTAGTATTAAAGTGGGATCTGAAGAGTGCAAGATGTCTGGACCCAGGACTGGCGGAAAGCACGCCAGGGAGTGACCACGAGCTGAAAGACAGCCAGAGACAGAGAACAAGAGCTGAAAGAGCCAGAGAGAGAGCAAGAGCTGAAAGCCAGCTAGAGAGGGAGCAAGAGCAGAACGCCAGACAGAGAGGGAGCAAGAGCAGAACGCCAGACAGAGAGGGAGCAAGAGCAGAACGCCAGACAGAGAGGGAGCAAGAGCAGAACGCCAGACAGAGAGGGAGCAAGAGCAGAACGCCAGCTAGAGAGGGGGCAAGAGCAGAAAGCCAGCTAGAGAGGGAGCAAAAGCTGAAAGTCCGCCAGAGAGGGGGCAAGAGCAGAAAGCCAGCTAGAGAGGGGGCAAGAGCAGAAAGCCAGCTAGAGAGGGAGCAAGAGCAGAACGCCAGCTAGAGAGGGGGCAAGAGCAGAAAGCCAGCTAGAGAGGGAGCAAAAGCTGAAAGTCCGCCAGAGAGGGGGCAAGAGCAGAAAGCCAGCTTGAGAGGGGGCAAGAGCAGAAAGCCAGCTAGAGAGGGAGCAAGAGCAGAACGCCAGCTAGAGAGGGAGCAAGAGCAGAACGCCAGCTAGAGAGGGGGCAAGAGCAGAAAGCCAGCTAGAGAGGGGGCAAGAGCAGAAAGCCAGCTAGAGAGGGGGCAAGAGCAGAAAGCCAGCTAGAGAGGGGGCAAGAGCAGAAAGCCAGCTAGAGAGGGGGCAAGAGCAGAAAGCCAGCTAGAGAGGGGGCAAGAGCAGAACGCCAGACAGAGAGTGAGCAAGAGCAGAACGCCAGACAGAGAGTGAGCAAGAGCAGAACGCCAGACAGAGAGTGAGCAAGAGCAGAACGCCAGACAGAGAGTGAGCAAGAGCAGAAAGCCAGCTAGAGAGGGAGCAAGAGCAGAAAGCCAGCTAGAGAGGGAGCAAGAGCAGGAAACCTGCCAGAGAGCAAGCAAGAACAGAAAGCCCTTTAAACTGAATTATCAAACAGTACAGCCACTGATTTACTAACTTTGAATACAACTCATGTATTAAGCATGTATTTGTTGTGTTTCATTGATGATACCAGTGAGAAGTGCTTACAATGGGGAAGGTTGCTTCCAAGAACAGAAAGCTATCCAGCCAGAGTGAGCAAGATCAGAAAGACAATCAGAGTGTGAGCAAAAGCTCAAAGCCAGACAATGAGAGAGATAAAAAGCTGAAATCAGCCAAAGAGTGAGCAAGAGCAGAACACTATCCAGAGAGTGATCAAGGGTGGAAAGCCACACAAAGGCCATGGTAACTAAGGCCGCTGACTGCGCGATTGGGAAACAGAAACGTTCTTCATCATCTGGGAGCAAGAGGTCGCCCACGCTCCCGGAGCAGCCTCACTTTCCTTCCCTGAGGCAAGGTAAGCCAGAGGTCCTGTTCACTCGGAACAGCTGCTGCCTCCATGAATTGCTTGGGACGTGTATTTCCGGTGCTTTATCATAGCACATGAAGCGCAGAGCACACAAAGGTGCATTTAATTGAAAATCTGTCCATCCATAACCACAAGGAATTTCACCTTATTGATGGCCGCCCTCTGATTGTGGGGCCCCCTTCACCCCACCACGTAGGTCCAACAGCTGATTGGCCATTGCCTGCATTATCCACTAATCACTAAATGCCGGCACAAAGGCTGTGTAACTAAGGCCGTTGACTGATGACCGAGCTGTGAGCTGCCCACCCCCTCTCAGCACACGCTCGCTCTGCAGCCTCCTTGCTACCTAGAACGCCTGCATCAGCCCTCAAAAGGACTAACAATACCATGGCACCCGTCGATACCCCCCACCCTAACTACATCCAAGAGGTGACTGCTTGGTGAGACATTTCTTTGCTGACTTACTACTTTCATGTTAAGTGCTTACCCACTTGAACTTGTTCCCTACCTGTGCTAATTGCCCTAATGATCCATACTGTGACCCACAACCACTAAATGCGATTCACCCGATCGCACTCGCACTCTGCACATTCTCCTCCCTCTGTCCATGCAAGCAAGATCACTAAGATCAATTCAATGCATGACTCCATAATGCAGCATGCCGGCACAAGGCTAATGTTCTTGCTGAAATGCGACACGCTATTCCAGCCATGCAATACATCATTACTGATAGAGTGCTAATCAAATCCTTCCTTATACTAGCTAAGGCTATACAACATTAATTGTGATTTTTATATTTGAATTCATACTATGCCTAGCCAGCCCTTCCTAGCTAATTAGCCTCTAGCACCAGCACCTGCCTGCGATCTCAACTGTCCTACGCAGCCATCGTTCTAGTCCCGGTACTAAGCCCTGCTATACCAAACTGCCTGGCCCCAGCATATCATGGTTAACTCCCATAAGCCTTAACCTGGAGCCTAGTCCCACACCAGACCTAGACAACTGCCAAACTTATCGGACTCAGCCATGCAACTATCTTGCCTGCTGCTAGTCTTCATCGTATACTGCCTCACCTACCTAGACATGTCAGCATCAGCACTACCCACTGGTTGTCCTCCTTTGAGACCAATGGCCACCTAGACCAATCACAGATCACTCGCCACACGCCTGAGTATGGCAACCAGTCTCCCACTCTCAGCCCACATACCACCATCAAAATTCCTACAACCTTGCGCTCATTCTGAACTCTACCATCCACAGAGAGTGCCCACACCAGTCTTAAAGACTGAACACAAAGCCCATCACTCACCCTATACACCTTCCTATGCCGCACCAGCTCAACCACTCGCAACTCCGCCCCATTCTATTACCAATTTGCAGCCACATCAACCACTCATACCCACTTCTGCAATGTGTTCTCTATCAAAGACGTTGTGCTCCTTACACCTCAAACTCAAGCACCTGCCATGATGACCAGAAAGAAATGCAATCTCACCTTAGAGAAACTATTACCACTACTACAACCTATCACTCACCCCACTATAATGCATTCTGACCCTGCAGCACTAGTAGACCTGTAAAATGAAACTATCCTTAAGGCCATAGCAGCCCTTAAACTTCGGAAATCTAAACCTCGAGCCCACCTCACCAACTGGTACACCTCACACCTGAAGACTCTCAGGAAACTGAAAAGAACGGCGAAAGCATCATGGAAAAGCTCCCCATCAGCACTAAACAAGGAGAATTTCACAGCAGCCTCATTCAACTATAAGGTAGCCATTGTCCAAGCTAAAAAAGACAACTTCAATGATCGCATATCCAAAGCTAAGTCCAGTACTAAGGAACTATTCAACATTCTGAAAGAACTGGAATCACCTGCCTCACCTCCTGATACTTGCACTAAGGATACCTTATGGTGTACGAATATACAGAATGCTCTTCAAGACAAAATTACCATGCTCCTAAATAAAATAGAAACCAAGAAAACCCTTATCACTGATTTTGCTCCTACTCAAGACTCCCCCTCCCATTAAAAAAAAAGTTCCACCCCAATTTAACTTCACACTCCTTACTTTCAAAGAGGTGGAGACCATCATTTTGAAACTCAAACCAACCAACTGCCAGGGAGAAACCTGCCCAGCCTCGCTTATCGAGGAGGCTGCCAATGAACTTTCATCACCTCTTTCATTAATGCCTCATTCAAATCCAGCACAGTACCTAACAGCCTGAAAGACGCCTGGGTACGTCCGCTATTAACAAAACCATCATCAGACCCCAACAACGCCTCAAACTACAGACCAATTACAACGGTTCCCTTCCTATTGAAAATGTTGGACCGAGCAGCTTACCTTCAGATAGAGCAACACCTTGAGTCCAACAACCTATTAGGACTGAGACAATCAGGATTTAGACCCAAACAAGGGACCGAAACAGCGCTCATCGACCTGAAGACTCAAATTCAGACTTTAAAAGACAATGGAAAACTAGCCCTGCTCCTGCTGCTTGACCTTTCAGCTGCATTTGAACTGGTGAACCATAATATGTTATGCCAACATCTCTCATCTGCTGTGCACTTTTCTGACCAAGCAAATGCTTGGATTGAGTCCTTCCTTAACAACAGATCCATGAGGGTCTTTGCACCTTTGGCCTCAGCCTCACCCACTCCAGATACCTGTGGGGTTCCACAAGTATCCTGTGTGTCCCCTGCTCTCTACAATGTGTGTGTTCACTAAGCCACTAAGCCTCTTTTTGATAAACTTGACTATCTGGGAGTCAAGATACTCATCCGCATTACTAGTGATCACACTGTAGACAGCAAGACCCTCAGCGACATCTACAGTACTATACAAACCTGGATGGCAAAGCACAGGCTCTGCCTGAATGACGAGAAGACTGAGCTGCTTCTCTTAGGGTCATCAGCCAAACTAAACAAATTAGGTGCCCTATTGTCCTCATTCAATATCAATGGCAACATTATTAAAGTAGCCAACACTGAGAAAACCTTAGGAATCTACATTGACTCTGCTCTCACCTTAACGAGACAAACTAGTACCCTAGCATCATCCACAGCTCACACTTGTAAGCTCATTACGACCTGCCGCCCTTATCTGACTACAACTAAATGCATCTCAGTAGGGAGAGCATTAGTCCTATCGAAGCTCGATTGCTGCAACGCGCTATACTTGGGCACATCACAACAAAACATTAACAAAAAGCAAGTCATGCAAAATAACGCCATTAGATCAGCCCAGTGCCATTTTAACCACTTTTGGGGCCCTGGGCACGGACATGTTTGGGGCTCCCCTGGGCCCCCCTCCACCAAACCAAAGGAATTAAGTGATCCAGAATATCTGGTTGCACCCCCGAGCCCCTTGTCGCGATCACAACCTATTGGTTGATATGCCCCCTTGCAGCATTCAAAATAAGCATGTTTACTCCCTTTAAGTCCCCTTACCCTCTTCATTCTTGCCCTAATCAGAATGATAAACAAGTAGCATTTGAAGGTCAACAATAGCAGTCTACAAAGAGGTTCCTTCTGTTCTAGTATAGATACTGGATACGTTTTATCAATAGCATCCAGGTAGGTATGCAGCCTGTAGTATTAATGGAGGACCGTTTGTAAAAGGTACATTTAACCCAGAATGGACAGAGAATTCACATTAACTGCCTCACAGAATGCAAAAGGGCTCAAGCATGGATAGAGCAGACCAATTGGAAGGAAGGAGAAAGCTACACATACCATAGCACGGATAGTGGATGCAGATTAGAAGCTAAAGGAAGGTGTCTGTAACCAGACAGACTGAGAGGAGAAGTGGGATGTGGTTTTCAAATAGTGTTGTCATTAGAGATCAAAGGAACACGTGCCTGTGGTGTCCAATATATCAATGCTAGTGGAAGCAACACCATAGCCAGTGAAAGCATGAAGGAGGCTTTTATGAAGATCATACCCTGAGAAGGAAATCACTCTGAAGGGCTGACAATTTTGAAAGGATTAGGGACTGGCAATTTTGAGAGGTTAGGCAATACAAGATTAAATGAGATGCCCATGATCACACATTGGTTAAGGGGCGGATGTGTGCCAACTCTGCAATTTCTGCATTTGAACACTTTCTTTTCCAGTTCTTATAATGAACTAAAACAATCTCATTTTATAAAACTGACTTGGAAAGTAGACAAGTCACATTAGCAAACATGACCATTTCAAAATATATTATAGAAGCGTGTTACGCAAAATGGGAATGATTCTAGATTAATCCTCTCCATCATCAAGTCAAGTATATAAGTACCAGAATACCAATTGATGTTATTTAACACATTTAATCTGGGTTTTTCTTTCATATTTAAAAACTTTAAATACTTCCAAAACAATGCCTTGTGACATTGTCATTTATAAATGTGCATAAAAACGTTTGACTTTTACAAAAATTAGCTAACCGTTTTTTGTATCTAACGAGCAGACCTTAAAATATGCTTGCCATCTGGTCCGCTGTCTTCTGTCTACCACCCCTTCCAGTCAAATGACCTACATAAGAAGAAAGATCAAGTAATGGGCTAAACAATACCAGGGCATGCACAAAGGCAAACCTCACAGAAGACAGCACAGTAATGTAAGAGATATTAGATGATTTGACCAGTATCACTGTATCGTCTGCTGACAGAGCCTGGATGCAAGCATGAATACTTTTGTTCCACAGTCTTGAATTTGGATACTTATTCACCTCCTGGACTAACAGTTTATGCTCATCGCTTGGGGTGATTGCTTAGGTTTTAGAATACCCCATGTGAACAAACCAATGTCTAGACCTTCACCATACAGATGACATGTTAGTTTTTATAGCAACCCCTAACTGGTGCAGGTAAATTCCTGATAATAGCACCTGTTGTGCTATAACACCAGGTACACATGCAGGCAGGTTTATAAAGTTCAAATGTCAGAAAGGCTCACTCAGCTTTGCTGGAATGTGCTATTCTAATCTTGCATATGAACACATATCTCTGCAATGAGTGCTTAACACACTGAGATAACTTCTAAACGATTGT
This sequence comes from Ambystoma mexicanum, assembly GCF_040938575.1. Classification (NCBI taxonomy): domain Eukaryota; kingdom Metazoa; phylum Chordata; class Amphibia; order Caudata; family Ambystomatidae; genus Ambystoma; species Ambystoma mexicanum. Next base: position 686,580,954 of record NC_090931.1, on the reverse strand, counting down.
CGCATTCAATGTATCAATATGCATTTCAACTTTAGCTATTACACATGATCAACCTAATTCCCACAGGAAGGAAAGAATGCTATCAAAGTTGTGCCGTTAGGAACACACAAAATATGTATACCACAGTCAACACAGAAGGCATTACATGACGAATTGATCAAGGCAGAATGCACTTATAAAAACAGACAGGCAATGGGTTTAGAACCTCAGCAGCATGCCATACAATATCCTGACATGTGCATTTTAAGTCTGGTGAACAATGGAATCTTAATTCTTTAGATCAGACTGCCTTGTGGGGGCCCTCCATCAAGGTGGGGGCCCTGGGCAAGTGCCCCTTTTGTCCTTCCATAGAAACGTCTCTGGATCAGCCCTTACCATTCCCAGGAAGCAACATATTACAGCAACCAGACACACGATAATATGGCTTAACATTAAGCAAAGAATTTACCTGAAAGCACTATCCCTCACACATAAGTTCCTTTCCAACCAAGCACCTATCTACCTGACCAAGACTATTCCACGTCATTCCTCTACACGACCCACCAGAGCAGCTCAGTCGCACTGAGTCTCCATTCCTCGCTTTAAACAACAACGTGCAGGTGGGGTCAGTTTCCCAGTCCTCGCTGTGAAGAAATGCAACACACTTCCTGTATCATTAAGAGAGGAACCATCTTTCCTCTTATTCCGAAAAAAAAGTTAGAGGATGGTTCCATGAGCAAGACCTTAACCCAGGTGCATAATAGACTAACTGGATGCAGTCACGTCTTGCTGCACATATGTTACCTTTGCCCATTTTTGCAATGTTGACTGATGTATATTTGTAAATCTCTGTATACAACTTTTATGCACATCATTACTGTGTGTCAGAACTGTCTTTTTGTCTGTATTGTTGCCTGTGAAATCTGTACGATTAGTGCCCAGATGCCTCCGGGCTTGGCTGTGCTCTACAAAATAAATAAACAACAAAAACTACAAACCCAGAGAGAGAGCAAGAGCTAAAAGGCACCCAACGAGTGAGCAAGAGCAAACATCCAGCCAGAGAGTGATCAAGGGTGGAAAGCGAAAAAAAGAGAGAGAGAGAGAGAGAGAGAGAGAGATGAACGCCAGCCAGAAAGGGAGCAAGAGCCAGACAGAGAGGGTGCAAAATCTGAAGCTCAGATAGAGAGGGTGAAAGAGCAAAATGACAGCTAGAGAGGGAGACAGAGCAAAAAAACAGCCAGAGAGAGACCAAGAGCTGAAAGCCTGCCAGAGAGGGAGCACGAGTGGAACGCCATCCAGAGAGTGAGCACATCAAGATCTGAAGTCCAGCCATAGAGTGATCAAGAGCTGAAAGCCAGACAGAGAGAGAGTGCACGTGCTGAAAGCCAGACAGAGAGTGACAAAATAGCAGAAAACCTGCCAGAGAGAGAGCAAGAGCAGAAAGCAATCGAGAGTGATCAAGAGTGGAAAGCCAGCCAGAGTGTGATCAAAACCTGAAAGCCAGACAGAGGGAGAGAGAGGGAGAGAGAGGGAGACAGCAAGAGCAGAAAACCAGCCAGAGTGTAACCAGAAACTGAAATCCAGACAGAGAGATCAAAAGCTGAAAGCCATGCATGGACTGATCAAGAGCAGAAATCCACCCAGAGAGTGATCTAGGTTGGAACGCCACCCAGAGAGAGAGCAAGAGCAGAAGGCCAGCCAGAAAGGGAGCAAGAGCAGAAAGCCAGACAGAGAGGGAGCAAACGCTGAAATCCAGACATAGAGGGAGCAAAAGCTAAAAGCCACCTAGAGAGAGAAACAGAGCTTAAAGCCAGCCAGAGAGGGAGCAAAAGCTGAAATTCAGATAAAGAGAGAGCAAGAGCAGAAAGCCAGACAGAGAGTGATCAAGAGCAGAATGCCAGCCAGAGAGAGAGAAAAAGCTGAAATTCAGACAGATAGAGAGCAAGAGCTGTAAGCCACCCAGAGAGAGAGAGATAGTTGTACGCCAGTCAGAGTGGGAGAAAGAGCAGAAAGCCAACCAGAGAGTGAGCAAGAGCAGAAAGCTATCGGGATTGATCAAGAGTGGAAGGCCAGCCAGAGTGTGAGCAAAATCTGAAAACCAAACAGAGAGGGAGCAAAAGCTGAAAGCCACCCAGAAAGAGACAGAGGGGGAGAGCTGAAAGCCAGCCAGAAAGGGAGCAAGAGAAGACATCCAGACAGAGAGGGAGCAAAAGCTGAAACCCAGACGGAAAGGGAGCAAAAGCTGAAAGCCACCCAGAGAGAGAGAGAGAGAGAGAGAGAGAGAGAGCTGAAAGCCACCCATAGAGGGAGCAAACGCAGAAAGCCAGACAGAGAGTAATCAAGAGTGGAACGCCATTCAGAGAGAGAGCAAGAGCAGAAAGCCAGACAGAGAGTGATCAAGAGTGGAACACCATCCAGAGAGAGAGCAAGAGAAGAAAGCCAGACAGAGAGTGAGCAAAAGCTGAAAGCTAGACATAGAGTGAGCAAAAGCTGAAAGCCAGACAGAAAGTGAGTAAGAGCACAAAGCCAGCCAGAGAGGGAGCAAAAGCTGAAAGCCAGACAGAGAGGGAGCAAAAGCTAAAAGCCCCAGAGAGAGAAACAGAGCTGAAAGCCAGCTAGAGAGGGAGCAAAAGCGGAAAGCCAGACAGAGAGAGAGGAAGAGCTGTAAGCCACCCAGAGAGAGAGAGAGAGAGACATAGATGTAAGGCGGTCAGAGAGGGAGAAAGAGCAGAACGCCAACCAGAGAGTGAGCAAGAGCAGAAAGCTATCAAAAAAGATCAAGAGTTGAAAGCCAGCCAGAGTGTGAGCAAAAGCTGAAAACCAAACAGAGAGTGCGAGCAAGAGCTGAAATCCACCCAGAGAGAGCAAGAGTGGAAACCCTGCCAGAGAGACAGAGCAAGAGCAGAAAGCTGTCAAGAGGCGGATCAAGAGCAAGAAACCAGTCAGGGTGTGAGCAAGAACTGAAAGCCAGACAGAGAGGAAAGGAAGAGCAGAAAGACAGCCAGAGAGAGAGAGCAGGAGCTGAAAGCCAGACAGAGAGGGAGAGCAAGACCTGAAAGCCAGACAGAGAGGGAGAGCAAGATCTGAAATCCAGGCAGAGAGTGAGCAAGAGCAGAAAGCTATCCAGAGACTGATCAAGAGCAGGAAACCAGTCAGAGCAAGAGCTGAAAGCCAGTCAGAGAGCGACCAAGATCTGAAAGTCAGACGGAGAGAGCACAAGAAACTGAAATCCAGGCAGAGAGAGCAAGAGCTGAGCCTGAAAGCCAGCCAGTGAGGGAGCAAAATCTGAAAGCCAGACAGAGCAAGAGATGAAAGCCAGACAGAGAGATCAAGAGCTGAACGCCATTTAGAGAGAGAGAGCAAGAGCTGAAATCAGGGCAGAGATAGAGAGACTGTGCTGAAAGCCAGACAGAGAAGGAGCAAAAGCTAAAGGCCCCAGAGAGAGAAACAGAACTGGAAGCCAGTTAGAGAGGGAGCAAAAGCGGAAAGCCAGACAGAGAGAGGGGAAGAGCCGAATGCCAACCAGAGAGTGAGCAAGAGCAGAAAGCTATCCAGAGACTGATCAAGAGCAGGAAACCAGTCAGCGCAAGAGCTGAAAGCCAGTCATGGAGCCACAAAGATCTGAAAGTCAGATGGAAAGAGCACAAGAAACTGAAATCCAGGCAGAGAAAGCAAGAGCTGAAAGCCAGACAGCGAAAGAGCTGAAAGCCAGACAGAGAGAGAGATCAAGAGCTGAATGCCAGTTAGAGAGAGAGAGCAAGAGCTGAATCCGGGCAGAGATAGAGAGACAGCGCTGAAAGTCAGACAGAGAGCGAGCCAGAGCTGGAAGCCGGACAGAGAGAGAGCAAGAGCTGAAAGCCAGACAGGGAGGGAGAGAAAGAGCAGAAAGCCAAACAGAGAGTGATCAGGAGTGGAACACCACCCCGAGAGAGAGAGAGCAGGAGTAGAAAGCCTAACAGAGAAGGAGCAAAAGCTGAAAGTCAGCCAGAAAGGGAGAAAGAGAAGAAAGCCAGCCAGAGAGGGAGCAAAAGCTGAAAGCCAGACAGAAAGTGAGTAAGAGCACAAAGCCAGCCAGAGAGGGAGCAAACGCTGAAAGCCAGACAGAGAGGGAGCAAAAGCTAAAGGCCCCAGAGAGAGAAACAGAACTGAAAGCCAGTTAGAGAGGGAGCAAAAGCGGAAAGCCAGACAGAGAGAGGGGAAGAGCTGTAAGCCACCTAGAGAGAGGGAGACATAGCTGTAAAGCATTCAGAGAGGAGGAAAGAGCCGAACGCCAACCATAGAGTGAGCAAGAGCAGAAAGCTATCAAGAAAGATCAAGAGTTGAAAGCCAGCCAGAGTCTGAGCAAAAGCTGAAAACCAAACAGAGAGCGCGAGCAAGAGCTGAAATCCACCCAGAGAGAGCAAGAGTGGAAACGCTCCCAGAGAGACAGAGCAAGAGCAGAAAGCTGTCAAGAGACGGATCAAGAGCAAGAAACCAGTGAGAGTGTGAGCAAGAACTGAAAGCCAGACAGAGAGGGAGAGCAAGATCTGAAATCCAGACAGAGAGTGAGCAAGAGCAGAAAGCTATCCAGAGACTGATCAAGAGCAGGAAACCAGTCAGAGCAAGAGCTGAAAGCCAGTTAGGGAGCGACAAAGATCTGAAAGTCAGACGGAGAGAGCACAAGAAACTGAAATCCAGGCAGAGAGAGACAGAGCTGAAAGCCAGCCAGAGAGGGAGCAAAAGCTGAAAGCCAGACAGAAAGTGAGTAAGAGCACAACGCCACCCAGAGAGGGAGCAAAAGCTGAAAGCCAGACAGAGAGGGAGCAAAAGCTAAAAGCCCCAGAGGGAGAAACAGAACTGAAAGCCAGCTAGAGAGGGAGCAAAAGCGGAAAGCCAGACAGAGCGAGAACAAGAGCTGTAAACCACCCAGAGAGAGAGAGACATAGCTGTAAGGCAGTCAGAGAGGGAGAAAGAGCAGAACGCCAACCAGAGAGTGAGCAAGAGCAGAAAGCTATCAAGAGAGATCAAGAGTTGAAAGCCAGTGAGAGTGTGAGCAAAAGCTGAAAACCAGAAAGAAAGAGAGCAAGAGCTGTAAGTCACCCAGAGAGAGAGACTGAGCTTAAAGCCAGCCAGAGAGGGAGCAAGAGAACAAAGCCATCATGAATGAGCCAGAGCAGAAGGCCGTGCAGAGAGGGATCAAGAACAGAAAGCCAGACTGAGTGAGCAAGAGCAGAAAAGCAGCCATCCGTTTTTTTCTGAAGCATTTAGAGGGATATATATTTTTTTGACATGCTCCGCTCGTCAGCACGCCACTCACTGTTTTTTTTTGTTTGTATTATTATGGTTGCTGCTAATTCACTGTCAGTCCTGACTGAGCGGCAACGGGCGAGGGGAGAGGTGGCGGTAATCAGGGGGGAGCCAGGAGGGGTGACCAGCCCCCCCTGCCTCCGCCCCTGCATACATACAGCCCCTCATGTTCAATATATCCTGGTGCAATAGATGTCCCCTGTACTGTAGTTTAAGTGATTTGCGCCTAACTGGTTCTCAGCCTTTGCTATACAATGTTTCCAAAATACTAAAAAAACATATGTTTTAACATTATTCTTCTTTTTTCTTCTCTTTTTCTTTTTTGATTTTTACATGCAACATACATTATGAGTTTATTTGTTTAACCATATGCAATAGAACATTTTTTTAAAAAAACAAATATACTTACATAAATAGGAAGACAAAACAAATTCCATTAAGGCAGACAGCATGTTATCCTCCCAAGGTATTTTCATTGAGTAACATTACATTGGGTAATAATAAGACTTACCACTACAGCACTTTGAAACGGGAGAAACCAGCATTCTGTGTTATCTAACACACTGAATGTTTCATTATATTTTATTAGATCAATAACCTTAGTCAAAATTCATTAGGTGTAAAGACCACTTTAAAAAGTGGCTTGAGAGTTGAGTGCAAGAAGGCTTTTAGGAAATGAGAGCAACAAATGTTTCTTTTAAAGCATACTGGGCAAGGGTAAAGGGCGCATAACATGCTAAGAAATACAAACAAAGTTCAGGAGTATAAGCTCTTCAAAGGAAATTGTATATAAATCAAGAGCAAAATAGTGCCTTGAAAAATCACATTTGCTATGTATCATTTGCCAGATTTTGATAGAATTTAACACCACGTTATTTTTTTCAATTTAAAGTGCGATTTGATTGTATTGCAACCTTTTCACACTAACATATACACAACGTATTAAAATGTAACACCATACTCCTTAAAACTTCCCTTAAAATATGCTTCAAGTCAATAACGTCATAAAATTCCAAAACATACAGTCGCTTTTATACTCAGTCTTCGTTTCTTTTCATAACTTTCTTACAAGATACTTCCCAAATATGCATCACTGCTGTTAACAGCACTGAAGAATTTGCTCCAAACAGAATACTCCAGAAAACGTCGGAGGCAGGATTTTGATATTTATCATATGCACGTGTACAGCATTTCACATTGAGTTAGCATGTGCCTGGGTGATTCAAAGTCTACACCATCTGTGACCACATGGAATTCCTCTCCATGCCCCCATGTTTTCAAACACTATTATTTTCTGGAGCCTAACCTAATCAGTGCGGGGTAGTGCCTTTTTATGAGATAGGACTTAGGGCTTCCTATTGCAGAAGATTGTCTAGAGTATTCACGAAATTATTTGGGGATTGAAGGTGTGTACGGGCCTGCTGTGTATCATGGGCCCTTGCTTTTGCAGGAATCTTAGCTCAGTTAAATCTCAGCCGGAGTGAGCTGCAGAGTGAGGTTGCAGACTGTGGCAGACCCTGACTCTGAGTCTTTCTGCAGTGACTACCTTTTTCCCAGCTTTCCTGAACTTTACCTGAGCCTTCAAATACTCACTCCAGCCGCGGAGCGGCCGCGGAGTGAGCTGCAGAGTGAGGTTGCAGAGTGAGGTTGCAGACAGTGGCAGACAGTGGCAGACAGTGGCAGACCGTGGTACGACCGCGGTCGCCAACAAAAAAAAAAACTGTCATCATGGACACACAGTATCGCGAAACCGATGGTATGGTCTTCACATTAGAACATTCGAGAGAAGAAACACAAACAGTAAAGGAAGGAGCAGGAACGAACTTGCAGCCAACATCGCTGCCATCACCCCCACGAAGTGGGATGCAAGAGGATACAGGTACGACGCCCCTTTCCTTCCCCTTAGTGGAAGCTATAGACGATGCAAAATGTTTCAGCGGGCCTGCTTTCCTTCTACCCCCTTTCCTTTCTCTTTTGCCTTCTTCTTACCCAACCCTTCCTCTCCCTTCCTTTCCGTCCCCTCCTTCCCACCCCACCTGTCCGCTTGTTGGCTCGGAGGCTGAGGTCCCTCGACGGGTACTTCGACCGCCGAAGGAAACCCCGGCAGGAAAAACGATCACCAGAAGACGGGGCGAAAAGCCACAGGCGCCCAAGTGGGTGCCGAAACGGACTATTTCTTCAGACCAGCCCGAGCTCGCAACGGACTTCCACTCGAAAACCGCGAGGCTCTCAACGATCATTCATAATGAATCTATCTCTGAGGCTGAAACAGACCCTGCGGCAGTACCGCTAACGGGGCCACTGAGTGAGCCTCGACAAACAGAGACCCGGTCCACATCTCTTTCTGAGGCAGCTGATTCGAATCCCCAGTCTGTGAGCAGCGACCTCACTGGGGAAGGACCACAGTCCACACCTGAGCGGCCCGACCACGAAAACGCAGCCGGATGTGTTAATCTCAGAGAAACAGGCTGCATCTACCGAGCAGGTCGAAAACTCTTCAGTAAGGGACATAGAGATGACCATAATTACTGAAGGTGTGGCACTTCACCACACAAGTTCCATTAAAGATGCTCAAGACGAACCGAAACTCGCCACAAAGGATCAAGCAAAAACCACCTGTGCGGCCCAAGTACACTATGTGCTATTGTCAGAGGACAAGAGGAGCATCACAGAGAAGGTTCCCATAACACCAATTGCCTCAAATGGAAACACCGGAGAGCAAAAGAAACGTAGAAGTCTCTGCCGTAACCCAGCTGTATACGATTCAGTCCTCTGCAAACACAAAGACATCATCGAATCTGCGGTCAAACCCGGTACCTCTAGAGAAAACCTAACCGCCTCTGAGGTCGCAGGTACGCATACAGCAAAGTCACCTAAAAAAAAACCAAGGAAAGCAATATGAGGATAATTACAACTCACTCCCAACGTTGACCACAAAAACTCTTCGACACAACCATAACAAGGTGAGAAGAAGACTGACCTCTAGACATAGGGTCCCTCCAAAAAAGAAAATGGGCCCTAAAACTGGTCCCCCCAAAGACGGAGAGTTGTTCAAGTTTCCAGAAGGAGCTGTCGGACAGCGAAATTTTGGAGAGCCTGGGTGAGACAGAGGCAGAGCTATCGTCCTTGTGTTGTCTCGCAGTCAAACCTAATACATCTTCGGAACCCTCAAAAACCACCGCACTCACGACAAAGGCAATCGCTGCACCGCCACTCAAATGGCACTATTCAAACAAACCTACTCCGACGATCGAAAACGTCCAACCTCAGGAAGAGACAAGTGAAAAGAACAATCAAGAACAATTCCTTGTCGAACCAAGAACCGAAACTGACCACATTGCAGCTGGGGACTTGAAACAAAAGCCCAGTTCCAGTCCGCATGAAACTATCTCCGAACCGTGCATTCGTGCTTTAGAACCTTGAAATGAAGAACCGAGAAGGGGGGAGAGTCCCGGGTCTCAAGAACTCTCGTGCGATCGTCAACGACACGAAACATCGCGCAACTTAACGATTCTGGCCAAATCACTTCTCAGAAAGACACTGGAAACAAATCGCCAAAAACTTTACCGCTGATCCACACTCCGATTCCATTGCGGAAATTTAGCGGACCCCAACAGCTCTCTCCGCTAAATCCTGCTCAGCACAAGCTGGAACTAACAACTATAACGTCCACAGTATCGATTGCAATGGCCCCATTTACCAAGCTGTATGAAAACATCAACGACACGCTTCGTGACCAGGTGTCAATGCTGGCCTTAATGCAAGCAAAATTACACTACTTGGAAGGTTACATTATGGGGGCGCAAGGACCAGATATCAATGGAAAAAAGAGCAGGATAAGGCCGGGTGAACCTAGCTCCAGTGACCAACAGACAGAATCACGATCACCAAACGATGAGCGCTTAACCCGATGGTCGCAACAAAACAACGTTGCACTGACCGCCCTACCTGACACCATTCAGGAGGATGCTAAACTGTCACTGCATCAGCATGAAAACTTTGACATCCATATTAACAACCAAGGGACTGAACCCCTAGATGCCATTATTGCTATACTGGAGGAGGAAGAAGATCACCCACAGTCAACTGATCTCGAGACCAGAGAAGGGGCGAAGAAACAAGCAACTAACCCCTTCTCTTACACAAAGAACGCTAAAGAAGCACAAAGACCAAAAAAAGGCCTAGCTGCAAATCCTAAGAATTTTACATATGGCATATTTACCCAACAAAAATCGATTCTTAAGCGAAACACCAAGTGGAACGAGAACAACCCACAAGAAACATCGGGCCCTCAAGTCCAGTCGAGGCAGACGAAGGTTGCTGTCAGGAAAAATGGGCAACTTACAAAACCTACGGAGACAGCAAGCACACATCAAAAACAAGTGAGAGATAAACGAAACCGCAGCTCAAAAGATAACGCTCCTCTCCTTGTCGTAGAGGAGCAATCAGACTGGAGCATACTGACAGTGGACGAGACCGGGTATGAAAACTACCCAAAGAAACAATCAAAGAGAAAAGCAACTAAAGGGATCCTAGATTCCCCCAAAAATGAACTGCCATACAAAGTTCAAATACACGAACTCTCTGCTTCGCCGACAAAATCCCTAGAGACAACACAAAGACGTCAAAAAGTGGACTATGTGGACACCGTAAATCCAAAACCACGAGCTCCCGAGGAAAAGAGACCAGAGCTAGAGCGTAGAGTAAGCTCAAATATATGGAAGAGGACTGCCCACATGCACTCACCAGCCCTCTCTCGGACTCAGGGAGGAAAAGAAAATCAGAAAATGACTTCAAAGTCGCGTAACGAAACAGGGAAAAAACCCACTGATTCATATCTAGAACACATCTCCGAGGTGAACAAGAAGAGACAAGAAGAGACCAGATAGGAACAAGATCGCGATCGGAAAAAAGAACCAAAGCCAATCGTGAGTGCTCACACGCTAAGATTGAAAAACATCAATTCAAAGAAGAACGACTTGACGATGAACAGAACCACCATCATCAAAATTCTAACCCAAATTCCAAGCCTGAAACACTTTGGAAATAAAGACCTTTGGATGGTGGAGCCAAGTACGTCTGGCAGAACAGACTACTCCTATATACACCTCAATTCCGAAGCAATCAAGCTCCATCTAATGAGAGAATCCGGTAACCTGGCGTCAGCGGGCTTTGAACTAGCCGAAATTAGGCGACCGAGCAAGCAAGAGGAAGCAACAAAAAGAACTGAAAGAGGCTCAAGTAACCAAATGAATACTCCAAAGACGACAAAGAACAACCACACTCGCTATATCAGCAGAATGCCCCATGCTGGTCCTTCAAAGACCACAAAATTAATAAATAGATCAGGAACCTCTAACCCGAATCAGGGGGAATGAGAAAGACCTGAGAAAACTCTCTTGTCTGACCGTAATCGAGAGCAGAACTCCGTCTGGAACAAAAGGTTACAGCAATCTTTCCATAACGATCGAATTTCAAGCAACCACGGAACACCAAGAACAAACATAACTAAACTGTGGACGTGGCACAAAGCTGATTCCAATGCCAGGCACAAGCATTAGCAACGACTTCCAGAAAAGAAGACCCACCCTCAGATCTGTCAGGCTAAGGAAAATCCGAAGTCAACATCTGAGCTGAACCTACTAAAACTAGGCTGCTGGAATACGAGGGGCTTTACACACCTCACAAAGAAAACCGACGTCAACCTGGGCAAATTTGACGTTCTGTGCTTACAGGAAACCTGGCTGACCACCAAACCCCAGCTGGACGGGTATGAAATAATCTTCACTAGCGCGAAGAAAGGGGAAACTGGACGACCTTCAGCCGGAATGATAACTGCGATCAGAGCAGGAGCGGGCATGGAGATAACTGAAGTCTTCCCGACACCGTACTGGATCCAGGCCGTGCTACTCAAAAGAAAACACTGTCCTACAGATCTAAAAAATAGCCCAGTACTCCTAATAAACGTGCACTGGAATCCTGAGACAATAACGAATGAAGACTTCATGAACGAATTCCAGAACGCCATGGAAATAGCCCAGAAAACTAGAACCGACCACAGTATAATCATAAGTGGTGACTTTAACGCCATATGTGATGGGATTGGAAACCGCGCTAATCAAAAATCTCCAGCACGGGAGAGGGGGAAACTACTGGACAAGATAATGTCTGACAGGGACATGTATAACCTGCACTGGCAGCGTTCAGAAGCAAACCTGTCGATCCCGTCATGGCAAAGATGCGACCAAAATGGGACGATAGACCACATATTCGTTTCAAGAGACATTCTGCCAGAGATCCACTCCTTCGCAATTAGACCGACAACCTTCAGTGACCATAATCTCTTAATTGTAGAAGGCTGGGCATCTGGAACGCAAACGACTGCGTGTCCACTTCCACTCGAGACAGCGGAGAAAGGAAAGCGAGTAAAGATCTCCGAAAAAGTATTGTTAGAATTAGAAGCTCAATATACACGTTTAAGACACAAGAGCACGACAAATGTAAAAAAGTGCGGGATCGATCTGGATTATACACCTCTACTAACCAGATACCTTATGGCAACAGCAAAAACACCCACCCAAAAGAAAGACCATCCACATTCCTACAGCAAAGATCTGGTGGAGAAAAGGAAGGAGCACAGAAGGTTAAAAAGACTATACCAAAAAGTACCATCCTCTGAAAACCTGGCAATTTGGACAAAGGCAGTGGGCGACTATAGAAGCTGGTTGCTACACTACCGCCATAAACTGTACCTGAACGACTCACAACACATGCTGTCCGCTATCTGTGGAAACAAGCCAAAGGAATTCTGGAACCTGATCAAGGGAACACAAAGCAACATCAACGACAAGATCCAAAACAACGTGGGTGAGGCCCGATGGATTAACCATTTCTCAAACTTATTTGCTCCAATCATGGATGAAAAAATAGATAAACTTCAAAGTAAAGAATGCTACAAATCCGACACTCCGTGGAACATCCCCAGCGACAAAGAGTCTATTTTAAACAAACTCAAGAAACTGAACAACTCAAGGGCCCCGGGTCCCGATGGTATCAGTAACCTGGAACTCAAAAAACATCCTGAGCTATGGGCCAACATCATGAGTAAGCTTTTTTCAAATTGCAATCAGACCAAAGAAATTCCACCTACTTGGAAAAAAGCAAACATTGTGCCTATTTTTAAAAGAGGTGCAACCGACGACCCAAACCAGTATAGGCCCATTGCCCTTCTAGATGTCATGGGGAAAGTTTTTGCGTCTCTTGTATTGGACGCCTTTCAAAACTGGTCACGCACAGTAAACACAATGGACCCTTTTCAGAACGGCTTCATCAGAAACTCAGGAACAACCACCAACATCTTGCTCATGAGTGCCTTGAAAGCAAAAGCTCTACAAGGCGGCCAAACGATCTACATCGCTTTTATTGACCTGGTACAAGCCTTCGACCAGGTCAACAGGCTGCGCCTCTGGGCAAAATTGGAAGCTAAAGGATGTCCGGACTCAATCCTAAACCCAATAAAGGCCTTACACCAAGAGACCTCCATCAGAGTCCGCCTTAGCGCGGATGGCTGCTTGTCCGAAGAGATAGGCACAGCAAGAGGAGTCAAGCAAGGCTGCCCTTTAGCGCCTTCTTTATATAACTCGTATATTGCAGATTATGAGGAATCAACGCACACGATCAGGCACTTTCCACCTTCGCTGGGCGGAGAGAAGATCGATCGTCTACTGTATGCCGATGACATCATCCTGATGGATCTGACACCCATAGGCCTCCAACGCCAACTGGATAACCTGGTCTCTTACTTGTCAGAAAACAACCTTCGACTCAATAAAGAAAAGACAAAAGTGCTAATCCTGGGCAAACTTTCTAACAAGAAACAAAAACCCTCTTGGCATTGCGATGATAAGACCCTAGAAATAGTCCAGGCCTTCAAATACCTTGGAATTACCATCAGCAACGACAGGGACGAAAAAACCATGCAAGAAACCCTGTGGCTAAAATTAAAAAATCTCACAGCTCAAGCAAAGGCTGTGGACAAGAAATACGGACGTTTTTCGATCATTCCCGTCTTGAGATTCTTCAAGTTAAAAGTGGTCCCTGCCTTGATATATGGCATGGACGCAATGCCACTGACTCCGAACACCATATGGGAGAAATTTGAAAGTTTTTTCTGGCGAAGTGTCCTAGGCCTAGCGGCATCCACTCCAATTGCGTTAATAAGGAGAGAACTCTGCTTATCATCATTGCTGGCAACAAAAATGAGAGCCAGTCTGATGTTATATCGTAAAGTCATCAACAATCCCGAAGCACGAGTGCTGGACCTCATACGAAAAGAAATCGTCAACAAAAACAATCGGATGCTTGTAAAATGGGAACTAACTAACCTAACGATCCTGAAAGAACTGGACCTGACGGTCGAGACTCTACTCCAAAACCCCAATAGAGTATCGAAAAAACTGTACGAAGCAGATTGGATCCACACGCAAGAAGTTGCATATACATATTCCTTGACAACTAACCTGTCATCTGCCCCGATGAAGCTCAACGCAGTGCGAGGTTATCTCCACAGATTTCCAAACAAGAGCCTCAGCCGGATGTTTCTGAGATTCAAATTAAACCAAATAAAAACCAACGAGATCTTACTAATTCGCAATCAAGTGCGATCGAACATCTGTCGATTCTGCAACATAGAGGAAACCATAGAAACTACAAAGCACTTGATAATGGACTGCCCAAGCCTGGCAACGGAAAGATCTCGATTCCTCAGGGACCCGCTGAAGCACTACTCAACTTTAGATGCGGAAAACCTGTGGGCATTACTGACTAATGGAAACAACAAGCGATGCGTCTTAGGAGTTACCCTGTTCCTCAAATCTTTGAATCTATAGTAGAAGAAACTCATTCCTTGACAACGACCTGGAAACTAATAACTATCTAACTACCGGAAGGCCCCTCCCGTGACACAAGCTGAACTGGAGGATCAATATGCTATAAACAAAAGTCCGAAATAAACTAAATCAAAGTAAATCAAGGACGTTTTAAGGAAGTTGTAGACAGGAGTCTACAAACGTACTGTACTGTCTTTTTTGTAAAAATTGTTATACAATTAAATCAAAAAAAAAAAAAAAAAAAAAAACAAATCTCAGCCTTTTCTCAGCGTAACACCTACGTCATCTAGGGATTTTGTGACTCTAGTGTCGTAGTTGGTAAACCATTCACTCGTCTCGCATCTACTAGCATGTTGTAGAGGGAGTGAGAGTAAGCTATCCGGGCCTGTTAATGCGTATTTTATCTTGGCCCAGAATTTGCAAAACGCGACTGACCATAGCGTACCATTGTGGGGTGAATGGGCATTTCCCCATGAATGGAAAATAACAGGTCTCCGTAATGCATCCACAAAGCAGAGCTTAGCAGTTTCCGCATTGGCTAGTAGATCACGTGATGCCAGGGGCCACATTGTCATGCTAAAGCACGCATTTCGACTGTCACTTCAACACTTCACCCATAAAGCATTCATTGCCCAGCAGTTGCGTGGCCAGACTCTTTTGACTGGTGTGGCCCAAGTGGGGCACTGATTTATGCATGGGTGGCATGAAGTACGACCGCCCACACACATAATGACCATAGTTTAGGATAATGGGGTGTCCAATCAGATTGCAGGGCTAGCACATGCCACCCCAAGCCACCCCCTGGACACGCCACGGTTGCCCAGAATCCTGCAGGTCATAGATTTGAATTTCGGCAAGTCTGGCCGAGGGCCCAGTTCTGAGGTGCATGCAAACATTTTAAAAAAGGTGTTCCATAGAGGAACAACGGTTTTCCTAATAGCACAGCATTCTGAACGTAAGAACGTGGCGGCAAAGCCTCTCCTTTTGATTATGCCTGATTAATGGCCTGACAACAGCCATAGCAACCATCAGTAATGCAGGATATACTCCTTGCAAAGCCCTGGAAAAAAGAGTTAAAATAGAACATGCGACCTGCGATGTGACATTCACATCTACTGCTAACTTTTTATTTTTCTTTCATAAACAGGGCATATCCCTGAGACCAGCACCGCTTTTCTGGTCTACTGCTCCGACAACGATAGATCTTAGCAGCTTTTGCTGCAGCAAAGAACGAAGTCGCCCTCCAATCCTCCCGCCCACCTCAGATATGTGGTGCTGGAAACTGGAGCGGAGAATGCCGCCTTTCTGCACCACTTTTCTCCCGAACTCCGAATCCGGCCCTCAGACCTGCACTTTAGCTTGGTAACGATAATTATAACAATCTGCTCTTCATATAGTCCTTTGCTACCAGATATTTTGCCAAATGATAACATTACAAGTAACAGATGTACTATTACAAAATGTACCGTTATTCGATGTATAAAGTTCAAAAGGATGAAAGGCTGAGTCAGACCCCCCCACGCCCCCGTGACCGTTCATGCCACCTACGGGATATTCAAAGATGCAGTCAGTAAGCACTGCACTTCTTGAGCTATCTTCTTAACTACCACCTGTCATTCAAGCGCCTGGATAAAAATTCTTTTTCTAGCGTGTGCCAAATATATAGGCTTTATTATTCACTGTTGCTTTCCTGTGTGCAGTTGTCGGGACTTGGGGCGTGAGGGTGAATTACATTTTTTTTTTAAAACGTCTTTTTATTACACTTTACAACATGAAAAAACATTCCCCTCCTCCCCTCCCTCCTCCAGGTTCAGGCAAGGGTTCCTTCCGCTTCTAGGCGTTTCAGTTCACAGAGTCACTCCAAGTCTAACAGTTTGAGGCGCTGAGGGCACCATTGTATTCTAAAGTCCCCCCTCAGGAAGCTCATGACCTTGCCCCAGTCCCTTTTAAAGTGGTGTGCCTTATTGTTCATTGCGTAGGTGGCCCATTCCAGGGCTACTGTCTTCCACACCTTGCGCAGCCAGTCCTGAATTGTGGGGATGTTATTGCTCTTCCATCTCTGGGCAATGACAGTCATTGGGGCCAGGGCTAAAATCACTCTCGCCTTTTCCCGGCATTTGGGCTCGCTAGCTCCACCCTGTTCCGTAAGTGCCAGTAGGACGTGTTCCGGGGGCTTGTCCCCTTCCATCCCAAAGCTTGTTGTCAGGCTTGTTGTATGTCTTTCCAGAAAGGTTCAATCTTGGGGCATCTCCACCTTATGTGCTACTATCTGCCCCTGCCTCCACAACCCCTCCAACACTGTGCTCTAGTCGTATTTGGATAAATGCTGTGGAGCCTGGTAGGCGTGTAGTGCCACCCGTACAGGATCTTGTACCAGGCTTCCTGCAGTTGTGACGCTTTTGCTATCTTCAGTATTTTCCCCCAGAGTTTTCCCCATGCTTCCCTTGTAATCTCATGCCCCACTGTTCCCATCTTTGCATGTACGTTCAAGTAGCTCTCAGCGCAGCGTCTTCTATTATTTTGTGGAGGTTGGATATGAGCCCCTTGTTCCATCATTCGTCACTATGAATTTCTCGAAGGGTGTTAGCTTCCTAGTGGCTGCCTTCTTATTGGTCGGACTCATCGCCCAATGTCTCAACTGCGCGTAACGCAACCGCTCCCCTTCTCCCACCTTAAAGTCTTGTTTGCATGCCTCAAAGGTGCAAATTTCCTCTCCCTGTAACAGATCAGTGATTACCCTGCATCCTCCTTCCTTCCATTGCTCGAATGCCCCCTTTTCCATTACCTGTGTGAAGTCGCCATTTTGGAGTATGGGACTAAATGGGGATGGATAGGTCGTTATTCCCTTCGTTTTCACCACCCTGTCCCAGGTATCTGCCACTAGCGCTGAATTGGCCCTTTCGTAGAGGTGTGCTGGCCTATGATGTTTTGGCAGCCAGAGCACCTCTTTAAGTTCGTGTTGTGCAATCGCCTGATCCATGGCCACCTAAAGCTTCCCCTGTCCTCCTTTGAACCACTCTCTGTGACCCAAAGTTGTGCTGCTTCTTAATAAATATGGATATCGGGCAAATCGGGTAATTCGCTGCATACCATCCCGCTAGGTTTGGGGTGAGGCAGACTGCCAGGTATCTAACCCCCCAGAGGACCAAACAAACGGAGTAGACTTCTTTAGAGCATCCCCAGATTGCCGTTTCAGCAAGAGGTTCATAAGTTCCGACTTCGTGATGTTTATACGTAGGCATGATACTTCCCCGAAACTGTCCAGTAATGTCCTCACTGCTCTAATTGATTCCTGGGTCTTTGTTAGTGCAAGCAACATATCATCTGCAAAGGCCTTGACCTTGTGATGCTGCCCACCAAAGGGAAACCTCCCTATCTCTGCTGTATCCATCACTGCCTGAAGGAAATGTTCTAAGTATATAGTGTATAGCAGGGGGGAGAGTGGATACCCCTGTTTAGTTCCCCTACCATGCTGCACAAGGCGTGAAATCACTCCGTTCATTGTTAGGCACATCTGCGTGTTTCGGTTATTTGCCTGTACCCGTTTAAGGAAATCACCCCCTAGGCCCATCGCTGCCATTACCTTAAATAGGAAGGATCATTCCACCCGGCCAAATGCTTTTTCTGCATCTAATGCTAAAAGTACTGCGGGTGTATCTGTTTTTTTACCTTTTCTACCAGGTGTGCCACCCTCTGAATATTATCCGCTGTTTGCCTTCCCCATGCAAACCCGCTTGATCTGGGTGAATGAGTTCGGGCAGAAGACCCTCCAACCTATTCACCAGTATCTTTGTATATATTTTGGCATCCACATTTATAAGGGCTATGGGCTTGTAGGACAGGACGTGCATTCCGTAGGATCTTTGTTAGGTTTCGGGATCAGGGTTACTTTTTCTTCCTCCATTGAGGGGGTAATATGGCCTGTTACTTTGAATGAGTTGATGAGCTGTGTCGGGTGTGGGACTAGCGTGGCAGTATATGTTTTATAAAAGGCCACCATTTAGCTATCCGGCCCCGGTGCCTTGTTAGCCGGCAGTTTCCCCACCACTTTTCTCACCTCGTCCTCAGTTATAGGCTGGTTCAAAGCCTCTCGGGCCTGTCTGTCTATTCGTGGTAAATTGAGCTTCCTGAGGAAGCACTCCTGACCTGAATTTTGGGGATTTTGTGACGTGTAGAGCTCGGCGTAGAATCCCGCCAGGCGCTCTTGTATATTTTGATTGCACGTTAGGAGTCCACCCTTACCATCTGTCAGGGCCAGTATAGTGTTCTTCGTCCCGGACCCCCATAAAAGACGCACTAATAGTGCGTCCGCTTGTTGGCCGTTGCTTAATATCGCTGCCTGACAAAGAGGAGTGATTCCTCCGCCTGTTTTGTGCGCAAGACCCTTAACTGCCCTACCGCCTGTCTATAGGTCCTTTGCTCTTCCCTTGTGGGATTTGCTGCCACCACCCTCCTCGCTGTCTCTACTTCTACCTCCAGTTGTTTCTCAAGCACCTTCATCTGCCTGTCCCTGCGGGTCTTGACAGCAATAAGCTCCCCCCTAAGTGTTGCTTTGAATGAGTACCATCTGCTACTCTCCTTTGTGTCAGTTTCTTTGTTAAGCGCGAAAAACTCCCTAATTTTCCCCTCAATATCCTCTCTAATCACCGGGTCCCTCAGCAATGTCCCTGGGCATTTCCACCCCCATATCGTATGAGTCTGCTTCTGAAGCTCTAATGTCATGACTAGTTTCTGGTCTGCTATTCACTGGGGTCCCGCTTCCACCTCCCTCACCTTGCCCAACAATGGCCCAGATACCCAAATATAGTCGATTCTAGATTTGTGCCATGCACACTCGATAGGGAGGTATAGCCCTCCTCTTCTCCCCTTAGAGCTCTCCATACATCCCGTAGCCCAGCTTGTTATATTTTTTAGTCTAGTTCTGTTGAGGGCACCACTCCGCATCCCCTCTGGTCTTTCCTTCCTAGTCTGTCTTTGTCCCTCTACCATGCAAGGTTAAAGTCCCCCATTAGGACTATGTGTCCCCTCGCAAAGTCCTCCAGTTTTCCCATGAAGTCCCTTAAGAATGCATCCTGTCCCACATTCAGGCATAGACAGATGCAGTTGTGAATCTGGCCTCTAAGTATGTCCCTCTCACCATCACGTACCTTCCCCCCTTATCTCTTTGGACCTTCTCCACTCTGAAGTCCACTGTGTTTTTGACTTCTATGGCCACCCCCCCTTTTTTCGTGCCACTCGATGCATGAATTATTTGGCTAAATCATCTCATTTTCAGTCTGCCCTGGTCCCTCGTTCCTCTTGCCCTGGTCCCTCAGGTGTGTTTCTTGTAGCCCCAGGATGTATATACCCTCCTTCCCGGTTAACTTCTCCAGTGTCTTCCTCTTCAGGGGGGTATTACGCCTCCTGACATTATGTGTTGCCCATTTGAATGACTGGGTTGATGTAACTTCCACTTTTTGTGGATCCCCCCTCTCTTCAAGAACCATTTCCCTACTCAAGGTGCTTGCCTAGTCATGGCAAAAGCCTCTGTTACCTCTGCCCCTTGTTTGTCTCCACTTCCCTGAGCCTCTGCACTTCTCCATGCTTCCCCCTGTTGAAAGTCCTGTGCCCTTCCCTGCGCCCCCTCTCCCCCCCTCCCAAAACCCTCCCTTCCCTGGAAGAGCTTGCCCTTCCCGCCCCCTCGCCTCACCTTCCTTGGGCATTCTCGCCCTGTCTGATTCCCAGATGGTTGCTCCCCCCCTGCTCTGTTACCACCTTTAGAGGCCCACCACCCCTGTGTCGCAAATTATTTTTAGGGCTCTTCTTGTTCCCCCACTCCTGTTTCCCCATTGATTTCCTTGTTCTCCTTCAGTGGTTTCTACTCCACCTTTCTCCCTTTCTTCTTTTCTGCCCCACTGTAGTCCACTCCCATGCTCTTGGCCTTGGCCTGTTGTCCATAGCCTGCACCCCGTCCTCTGTGGGGGCCTCATCTAGGTCCATTTGCAAGATGTCAGCTCCTTCTTGATGCGCTTCGGGATTCCTTCCCATTCCAATACCAGACCAAACGGAAGGTCCCTTTGTATCGAATTCCTCGCCCATTGAGTACTTTTAGCACTGGACTCATCTGGCATCTCTTTATTAGCGTGCTGCTTGCTAGGTCCTGATACAGTGCTATTTGTTGACCTTTGTACATTATTGGTTCCTGCTTCCTTGCTGCCTGAAGGACTGCTTCTTTTTGGGTGTACCTAGTGAATGCTGCCAGTACATCCCTCGGTCTTGCCGCAGGGCCTTTGACCATTCTTCCTACTCTATGGATGCGGTCTAGTTCCACCTTGTCTGGGGACGCCTCTCCCAGGATCTCAGCAAATAATATCTGATCTTCAGTCTTTAGTTCTTTATCCGAAAACCTTTCCGGCAGCATTTTCACTCTTATATTGAATCTCCGGGATCTATTTTCCATATCCTCCATCTGAATCTCCAAGTTCTGTGTGGCTACACCGAGACGCTCTATGGCTTCGCTGTTGGCCGTTGTCTCCTTGTCCACTTCTTGTAAGCCTTTTTCTAGGAGGTCAGTCCTTTTGCCCAGCTGCCGAATGCGCTGTCTGATCTCTCCTAGGGCCGAATTGAGGTCTGACCTCATGAGATGGATTGGTCTTGAAAAGTCTTAGTCAGACTGTTCTGCAGTGCCAGCATCTCCCCCCTGTAGTCTTTCCTTGACATTAGGGACGTTGCCTCCACCTCCTCCGATGTGCCACCTCCATTCGTGCCCTCCCCCGTTTAGCCATGTCCCTGCTGTCCTGCGTTGGCCAAATGTTAGGGAGCATGCCTGGTGCATCTCCTGGGGTCTGTGACACTTTTCCACCTTTCCCCTTATTTTTTGTAGTCATGTTCCCCCATGGCTCATCGATGCTGCTCTCCCTGCCGGTTCCTTGGGAGTGAATATTTTGCTCTCCTCTGTCTGGCCTCAGAGTGTGCATTGCACTCCTTACATTTACTTCCTGCCCCTTGGTGAGGTCTTTGGCCGGGGTCCCCCTGTCTGATCCTCGTCTCCACCCAGGTGTCTCCTCTTATTTTCCGACACCCATCCAGGGGTGTCCCGTGGCGATCCTGGCCTCCTCTTGGTGTACAAGGATTGAGCTTTCTCATGTGGGGCCCCAATGTCCGCTACGTCACAGGGTTCTTGCTGCCCCCCGCTCCCTTTGTCTGTCTCCCGCGTATATTGGGTAATTCGTGTGTTGATTAAATTGTATTATGGCTGGGGTGTATGTAGGGGGAGGGGGATCAAGGCCCCTCTGTCCTATCCTTGGGCCCCTCTCCGCTCCCCGGTGGTTTTCCTCCTTGGCGTCCCTTCGATATCCCTCAGCAGGCTCTGCCCCTGCTTCTTGCCCCTTTTTTATTTTTCGGGGGGGGGGGTGGGACCTTCGTGGATTCCCCTCTCTCTTCCCTGTGTCTTCAACTCAAGTCCCTGGTGGGTTTGTGGGACCCCTGTCGACCAGGACTTTCCCAGATTCTACTTGCAGGGCCGGGCCCTCTGCACTTACCGGCTCCTCCCTCCGCGCCCAGTCTTCCAGCCCCTTCACATGCTTGACAGCCTTTCCGTCCAGCCGGGGGGAGGCTCCTCCACTTCTCTCCACAGGTCGCTGCTTCTCCTTTGACGGGGGTCCTCCTTCTCCTTTGCTATTCCAGCTCCTCGATCCCACCAGCTCACATGATTGGCGGGTCAGCGGTGGTTCCCTCCTCCCGGTGCTTCCAACCCACCCGCAGTCCATGCCTCCTCTGCTACGGGTGCTCTGCCTTCCCCTGTGTCCGGAGCCTCAGATGTGGCCCTGCCCGCTCGCCTGGGCTGTTACTCATGCAGGGGCTCTTCTCCCTGCCTGGGGTCTCTCCTCCTTGGATCGTCTCTGGGGCGTGGGGGACCCACGGTTCGCCGGTCCTCTGTTTGGCTCTCCCTGGAGGCCCTACTCCTCTGCTCCGGGGGTGTCTCTCTCCTGGTGCGACTCCCGGTGCCGCCAACCTGCCTCAAGCCGCCAGGGAGCTACTCCGCTTACAGGGCGGCGATAGCCTCTCGCGCCCTGTGGTTTTCGTGCAGACGTTCTCCCCACACTGCGGGGGTCCCTTGTCTCACGAATTGAAAACCCGGTATCAGGGTGGTGGGCACCTTTCTGTCACTGGGGTGAGGAGAGCGTCGTCAGCACGTCTACTCTGTGCTGGCGGCCATCTTCAACAACAGTTTTTAATATAGATGATATATATGTGAATTAACCTTTTGACATTAGCCCTCGGAATCAGTTACTTTGATAGAGGAACATTTTTTTTTAAATATATTTTGAAAAGCTGACACACTATTGTGGTCTTTGTCAATATCGATTGGGTGTCAAAATGCATCTTTTAAAAAACGGAATTCATCATTATTTATAAACAACACTAAGGACTCGGTGGGTGAGCCCTCATCACACACTCTTGCATTAAAGAACTGAAGCTGATGTTAGAGCAAGGCACCTTACGCTGCCGTAAAGTTTGAAAGGGAAAGACAAGATGTAGCTTTTGCATGGATGTTCGGCCAGCAACATCTATTTTGTGTCAGTGAGCTTCTTGCATTAAACTGTTGATGAAGGGCCAGTGTTGTGCTTACATGGGTATCATGTGTCACAAGGGAGTGAATCGATTTACTGAAGTGCCACATTGTTTATCTTTAAAGCATCAGCTAAGCTCCTCTGCTAACACAGTACACTAGTGTTGGCAAAACCTCAACCAGCATCTTCCTGCACTGGCAAGAAACGATCACTGACATCGCTAAAAATCTCAAAATCTATTTGACATTTTTGTCAGTGTGTAACACTGACAGGCCCGGCCCACTTTAAGGCCTCTCCTCTGACCATTACCTGGTGGGGGAGTGATAAGCATGACCCTTCACAGGGCCATTGTGGCCCCTCGCTAGTGAATGACTGCCAAATACACCCCTAACTCTCCTCCCTTTGAGCACAGGTTTGGGGCGCACCCGAGGGTGGAAGCTAACCAGTGGCAGAGCCAGGTTTTGGTGGGCGGTCGAAGCGGCACTCAGAGGGTGCCACTGCCGCCACGCCCTGCGTGGCACTCCAGTCGGGTCATAAAGGGGTTGAGCCAGCTGTAACTGCCATTTACTTGATTTTGCAGGTATAACAAACTTTTATTAGCTCAGAAACAATAGTTCTGTATTGGATAATTCGAAATTTGGCTATTTTTAGCTGTTTTTCAGCTTCACAGAGTATCTTTGAATGTTCATTCATTACAATGTTTTTCTGTTCCTTTTTTAAAATTGGAAAAAACCACAGCTAGAACTATACCAAACCTTTGAAAAGTGTTCATTTATTCATAGGCAAATAGCAAACATGCAAAGCAAAACAGACAGTTACTTCTAGGAGAATACCATAACCAGTGCCTTACTACAGAGAATCTACCTGCAACCTTTTTTTATATAATTCTGGGTTAAACCTTCGAAGATTGGAGTCATATGGAAATTTTGTATAGCCATTTTTTTATCTGGGCTAACATGGACCTCTGCATTCCCCAATGTCCTCAGTACTCATGTCTTCTTGTACTATTTGTGTGCCACATTGGTATCAATAAACAGTTTCAATCCAATCAGAAGTTGTGCGACCAAGCTGCACTGCAGGCTGGGTAACAGTGTCTGTTGAGTGATCTGGCTGGGTAATAGTGTCTGAAAGCAAGGATTGAAAGAATCTTATAATTACAATACCATCATGCAGCGGTTAAAAATGTTTGCATAACTTGAATGGGCAATAACTTACCTTTGCTCCTCCTTGTCAGTGTATCCTTTGGGCTGGATCTTGAAAGCAGGCAAAATATCTTGAGAGGATGTTTCTGATTCAGCAAGTTTCTGATCGCTGTCCTGTTTTCATTGTGTAGATCCAGACATGTTTGGTTTTGATCACTCTGGATTCAGGATGTTGCTCTATTGCCTACCTCTGCAGAAAGAGAAGGAAAGCAACACAGATTTGCTAATCCATTTGAACTTGTGGCGGATACTCAGTTAGCACATTAGCACTATAGCAACCTCTATGAATAAGGACCTACTAACTGAATACAAATATAATGTATGCACACTTCAATTTTTGTTGTCCCTTATAAAGAGTTAGTATGCTTCAAATGTCTTGCAGTTATGCCATTTTTTACTTTACTCATGCTCACCTGGTCTCTGCAGAGGCATTGGGGCACGGTTGCAGCCCTCCCAGGAGTTTGATCACCCCGTCCGGTCTTTCCCTCTGTGGATAAGCTGTGAGTGGCAGTAATTGGTGACACTGCTCCTGCTTGGATATGAGAAAACGTGAGTGCACTGATCAGTGAGTATTGTGCCTCTCCAACCTTTCTTCCCAAGGTGCAATTTCTGTGGGCATGTACCGGCCCATAGAGCTCACCTGTTAATTATTGATGGTAAACTCTCCATCCTGCTACTTCTGGCAGGGGTACTTGTCGATGGGATTGAGTTCCTTCACTGATCCCTGGTAAGTAATAGTCCAGTCCAGCTGCGACTATGCTTCTCCTCTTGTCTCTTTCCCTTTTCTGTTTTCTCTTTGCCTCTTCTCGTTTTCTGTCTTGGTACTATAGCTTTCAATATTGCTGTTAATTCCTGAATAACGTTTTCTGTTCGGTTTTCACCCCAATAGATGGAAATGCGATTCAAAAGCAGCTGTGGGGGCGTGGAATGCGGCCTGGACAAAGATGGTTGAAATCGCAATGTCCGACAACAGGTGAGTGAAGGTTTAAGGCAAAGCGCGATGTTCGGTGGTAGCGTGACCTTAAACCGAATGTCTTTTAAGTGTCTAACCTTGCCTCTTGTTTTTACTTGCAGGTGCTGCTGTCGCTGACAAAGCGCGTCATGCTGTGGTGCCAAGATGAAGATTTCAGCATTCCAGAAGATTTGAAGATGAGCTGCGGTGCCAGGATGAAGATGTCTGCGTTCCAGAAGGCTTGGAGGAGAATGTCAGGATCAATGAAGATACGCACAGGTGAGAGCAGGATCTCCAATTGGTAAGTATGAAAGCAGGAAGCATGTTTTCCAAAGGTAAATTTAATCCCAGGTGGCGGTGAGCGTTACGCTGCATGGAAGTGCAGAATAATGTGAAGCGTCTGACTCAGGGATCGGAGCAGCTTATCTAGCTGTGATCGTGGGCACACCCCCTAGGCCTGGCATGCCTGCCAGACCTTGCCACTCCTAGAGAGTCAGCAAATGCAAGGCAACCCAATAGCAGAAGCAGCCACACCCAAGAGTAAACGTGGGGCTGCTTTAGTGATGGAAGTTCCCATGTTAAATGTACCTTGCACCCAAAAATTAGGTATTAAGTCTAAAATGAAAGCATTCTTGTCCCAAGTAAATGTTCTTGTTTATTTGTTATTCATGAGAGTGGGATGCGGCCAGGTTGTGGAGGTGGGGCATGGCCACGGTAGATATTGACATCCGAGGCAGTGGACAGAGGTGCAAACTCATCCCGCTGAGGGTACTTGGGTCTTGATGTCATCGGCTATAGTTTGTAAGTGGGTCCGGGGAAGGGACCATCCCATTTTCCCTCTTCAGTCCTGTCCCATTTTCCCTCTTCAGTCACTCCTGTGGTCGACTTGTCGACCACAAAATGATCCACTCTTTTATCTCCTCTTACTCGCCAAACCTTCATTATTCCTGCCAAGTGTCCGTAGCGGTTTACGTGATCTTCAAATGACCAGTACATGTATTCACATCCACCACCGGGCTTACAATCAACGCATTTCCAAACATAGTTCTTCGGGTTGCGTGGATTTTCAACCTTTATTGACGGTGGGTACAAGTTAGCTTCTGTGATCTGTTGTCATAGGCGTTCGCGTTCCTTGAGGATGATGTCTGTGTGTAGCTCCTCTTCTGCGGCCATTAGGATGTGCATGTCGATCATTTCCTCTGCTGTACGCTTTGACCTTGCCACCCATAATTTTATTCCCATCAGCGATGCCATTCCCAGTATCATGCAGCCTGCCAAAACCTTGAGACCATCCGCTAGCCATGATGGCATCCAAGACCAGATGTATGAAAACTAGCTACGAATCCTTTTTCATCCCCTTTGCTTCTTCCTTCATCTTCGTGTGCATCTTGGCCAATTGCCATACTGCTTCTGATAGAGTGCCGTTATCTTCATCATTCTCAGATATGAACGTGCAGCAGGAACTTCCAATTTTTGAGTAAACTCCTCCTTCCATCACAGTTAGGAGGTCCAGTACGTATATGTTCTGCCAGGCCACCATTCTTATTGCCCTTAGTTCTTCTTTTATTGCATTGAAACCGTTCACTGTGGAATTGATCATCATCATCAGCTCCCATCTGGTTATCTGCAGCCATTTTGCATTCGCATATGCTTGTACTCCTGGATGTATCACGGAGGAAAAGAACATGGCTGCCCTACTGAATAATCTGTGAGCTGGTGGGATGTCCCTGAGTGCTGTTTCTGATTTATCCCAGAAGTAATTTCCTGTGAGTGGTTCTCCTTGTCTTTTTGTTCTTGTCAGTGTCCTTTCTTGGGGGGCTGGCACTCTGGGTTGCACTGCCAGTTTGTTCCAGAGACCTTCTTCTTCTCCTGTTTCCTTCGTCTATCTTGGGGAAGTTTTCCATTTTGATGTGTTTCTGAGGTACTACCAGGGAGGGTACGTTGATGTTTACCAGAGTACATACTCCACTCCACGATTGTGATAGACTCTGATATGCTTTCGCTCTGCAGACACAGTAGTAGTCCATCAAAACTTCTGTCCCCCCACCCCTCTCAGGAAGCTTTACTATTCTTTTATATCCTTCATTTACATCTACATCAACTTCTCCATCGTGCTGGTAACATAGCGTGGGGGATGCAACAGGAATTATTGTTATTGGCTCCTCCTCTTTGTCCAACCATGTGAGCAGTGCCACACTCTTTGCCCACTCCTTGTAGCATTTGTCATTTTCTTCTTGTACCGTCATTACTGGGGACTTTGCAAATGTCAATATCTTGCTTCCCACTACTCCATCCATCCATCCATTCTTTGTGTACACCCTATCATAGATCAGTATCAGCGGCCTTTCCCAGCACCCTGGTTCACCTCCTACCTCTCTTGCACTCCATTTACATGGCAGATAGTTCAGTGTCACTTCTTTTGTTTCTCCTTTGTCTGGTCTGTCTGTTACGTACTGTAAACCTACAGTTAGCTGCCAATAGATGTCAAACATGGGCAGTGTTTTGATTAAGTTATCTTCGTATGGGTATGTTGACCTTGATTTCCACCTTAGTGTTGCCGTTTTACCTTGGAATCGTCCCGTTTGAAACAGCGCTAGATATAGGAGGCACTCTGCTGTGGATGCTGGCACTTCAGTTGCCACAAATGTTCGGGAGGCGCTCATGGCATACGGGATCCACGAGCATACGTAACAGTTGCCCTTTGTCACATCCTTACCAATTTTTAACATATATTTATACCACATGTTGTTCGAGACGTGTGCGAACTCTGTAAATATGTGTCGACCCCATGTATATCAATGGCAAAACTACGTTTACCTCTTGTTACGTTTTGTCCCATGCTACTCATACCACCTGACACAGTGCTCCTTACAGCTGAGGTAGGGGAAATGTTAGTATTGGGTTTTGCAGTTACATGCAAAGCATAGTAGGCGTACCAGACAGCAGCAGTTATCAGACCAGTGGTCAAAAATATCCCCAACATTTTAATTACAATTGTTGCACCCAGTGGCATGTTGTCCTTACCTTTGCTGCCGTCCATATGTACAATAAAAATGCCACTGGACAGCTTCCCACCTACACACGCACTAGGTGTGTCTAGTTGCAAAAAGTGCTACCAATCATGTCGGTCGATGGATCTATCTATCAATTTGACCGCTCTGGGTGCCACCTTTGTGATAGTGTGTGGCCCCGTAAATCTAGGGGCGTTCCATTTCTTTTGGTAGTTTCTGAGGAGAACTGTGTCTCCTTCTTTCACCGCCCACTGTCCAGTTTGTTCCTCGTTGTTGGTTGCTTCCTGTTCATTGTTCTCTGACCCGCCCTGTTTCCATTGAATCTGTTGAGAGATAAAGAAGGCACTAGTAACCAGAGAAGTGACATAGTCGTACATTTCTTGACCAAAGACATTGTCTGTTCCTTCACAGTCATACATCACTTTTGTGGGTGGGGTTAGTGGGAGGTGCATTTGGCATCCAGTCACCACCTCGTGAGGTGTGAGGTGGTGGTCCGAACCATGTTTGTTTCTCAACTCAAACAGAGCCAGAGGAAGGCAATAAAGCCAACTCTTCTTGGTGGTCTGCTGAGTTTTAGCCATGGATTCTTTTAAGAGGCCGTTGATGTGTTCACAGACACCATTGGCTTGTGGGTGGTATGCACAGGCAAACTTATGTTTAATCCCGAGCAGGGCAGTGATGTGCTGAAACAATTCATTCGCAAAGTGGGGCCCGTTGTCTGACCTCAATACCTCGCAGACCCCCTATCTCGGGAACATCTCTTGTACCAGAAACTTTGCTACCCTAAGTGCGTCTGCAATCAAGCACGGACCAGCCTCAATCCACATTGAAAAGGGGCACACTAGAACAATCATGTATGGTGGCCTTGATATACGTTGATCATGTCAACGTAGTCAATGTGCAGGTGCAGGAAGGGTCCTTCAGGCCGTGGTATTGTACCCTTGATCACTTGCAGCATGTGACCAGCCATAAATTGCGGGCAGGTGAGGCAATTGCTGATAAAATTTGCAATGTGTGAGTTCAGTTCGGGGCAGATCCATGATTCTTTTATCCGTGCTGCAATTACTTCCTTTCCTGTATGGGTGGGAAGGTGTAGTTGGGCCAGTGCTGTGTTTGGTAGGGCCAGGGGCATCACAACATTTTCTGTGTTATTCTGTCTCCATAGTGCATCTGTTGGGGACATAGTGCATCCGCTTTTTACCCACAGTTCTTTTCTGCCATTGGGGCTGCCGCCTATAGTTCCATAATCTGTGTCTCTGGGATGTTTGTGTACCCGTCTTTCATTATCATCTGTCTTGCCCTCTCCCTTTCTTTTTGTTTTTCTTGGAGGTCCCACATCTCGCCAAAATATGCAGCATATTTTGCATTTGCGTCTACTGTTTCATTACCCCTACATATTGGGACTTCACCATTCGTGTGTGCCTGACATTTCCCCAATGCCAGCTCGTGCGGGTATGTTATTACCTCTATCAGTTCACCCAGCAGGAGAGCATGTTGCACTGGAGTACCTTCTGCTCTCCTAAATCCCCTTCTGAGCCATTTTATTAATCCTGAGTGTACCATAGACATGACATAGGCACTGTCAGAATATATTGTAACTCTTTTGCCATTGCTTTCTTCTAAGGCCAATATGAGAGCTACCAATTCTGCTGTTTGCGCTGAATATTGGTGGGGTAACTTGACACATTTTACTGTACATATGTCCAATCCTCCCTTAAGCGCACTACAGCTGCACCTGTCCTTCTTATACCATCGCTTTGATCAATTGTTGAGGACCAATCAATGTACAAAATCTCACCCACCTCTAGTGCATTTTCTGTTACCTTTCGGGTGGACGAGTAGTATTCAATGGCATATGTGCAATTGTGTGCGTATTCACCTTCTGCTACTTCTTCTGCTATGAACTGTGCTGGGTTAACATTGTTGCATCTCACTATTTTCAATTCAGGTCTTGACAAAATAATTTCATATCCTGTTGCTTTCTAGGTAGTGAGTGTGGTTTTTGGTTTAAGGAAAATTGCAAAGAGGGCGTGCTCAACGTACAGTATGGTGGAGCAACCCATAGTGATGGAGGATGATTTTTCTACTGCGAATGCTGCAGCAGCCAGGTGTTGTTCGCAGGGGAAGTGTCCCATCATTACTGGGTCTAAGTGTCCGCTTTAAAATGTAGGGGTCTGTGTCCATACTTGTTTTTTGTGTTATCACTACTTTCATTACTGCACCATCCCAATGAGAGAAGATATAGAACTATTTTTCATGGTTGGGTGTGCCCAGAACTGGTGCCGTGGAAATGGCCTCTTTCAGTTCATTGAATGCATCAGTCATCTCTCTTGTCCATTCCAACTTCTTCACCACTATTTGTGCTTCCCTCAGAGCCACCAATAGGGGCCCTATGTATGTGCTGTAGTCAAAAACCCAGGCTCTGCATTAATTGCACAGGTCAAGAAATTGTTGCAATTCCCTGATTATTTGTGGCTGAGGTGTATTCTTTATTCTTGTGCCCTTTGAGATGCAATGTTCCTCCCTTTCTGTGATATAATCTGTCCTATGTATAGGAGCTGTTCCTGACAGTACTGCATTTTTCCCTGTGGACCTTGTACCCCTTTTCGGGCAGTACTGTGAGCATTTTCACAGAGCCCATCCTGCATTCCTCCTCGGTAGTGCTGCAGATGAGAATATCGTCTACATACTGCAATACCGTGCTTTCAAGTTCAACATTCCTGAGGTCCATCTGTATAGCCCTGTTAAAGATGGATAGTGACTCCCAGTACCCCTGAGGTAGGCTAGTGTGTTTCCATTTGGTATTGCGGTATGTGAAGCTGGTCAGATCTTGTGAGTCGGGGTGCAATGGTATTGAAAATAATGCATTCTTGAGGTCGATCACAGTGAACCATGATGTCTCTGCTGGTATTCCACACAATATTGTGCCGGGGTTGGCTGCTATCGGGTATTCTGCTTCTACAATGTTGTTAAGCGGTCTCAAATCTTGTATAAGATGCCAAGACCCTCCTTAAGCCTTGCGCACAGGGTAAACCGCGGTGTTACATAGTGATTCTGATGGTACCAATATATCCCTTTCCACTAGGGCGCTTATTGTCTCATAAATCCCTTCATCGGCTTATTTGGACAATGGGTATTGCTTCACCCTGGGCAGTATTGCTCCCCTTTTTAGTTTTATTTTTACCCCCCCAATGCTTTTTATGCACCCCAAGTCATAGGGACTAGTAATCCATAGCGAGGCGGGTACAGAGGCCATATCTTCCTTGCAGAAGTCAGATTGTGTGGGGAGGGGCGCTTCTAGCACCATTGCAATTTTCTGAGCAACCTCCTTGTATGTCACTTTTAACCACACGTAGACGCTCATGTGGAACACCATCTCTCCATCTCCTGTTTCTTCTGAGAACAGTTCCTCGTCTGACACCTGTGTTAGTCTGCATCCTTCTGTCAATGCTATGACCGCCCTCCATGCCTTTCCTTCCCCACCCTGGGCGTGAACTGCAATCCAGGCTTTGCTTCTTACAATTCTTTCGATGTCGACTGATATTATTGCCCCTTCTTCCTCACTAGTGGGCGTTTCTGGCCTGAAGAGGTAGGCGGCGGGCCTCCTCCATACCTTACTCTCAATCCCTGGTAGCCATGCTATTGCCATGTCTGTCCCGTATTGGAAGATCTCAGCGTCCACTGGTTCTGTCCTCGCCAATGTCTGGCCACAGTAAGCCTGAAGTATGTGTCTTGCCATGAGCATGTGTATGCCTGTTGGTGAGCATATTATCCCTTTGTCAGTGACAGAGATGGTCATATTCAACCGACTCATGATATCCCGCGTTAGTATATTTACTGGTGATTGTTTTGAGTATAACAAGGGTAAAGATAAGTCATTATTTCCAACAGATAAGGATAGGTTATCAGTAAAAGCAACCACCCCTCAAGCCCTAGAAAATCCCTGAGTGTGCATGGCATAGCCTGACAATTTGAACTTCCCTTCCCTAATACAGGATCTAGTGGCCCCTGTGTCACTTAGGAAGGAAAATGTGTTGTCACCTATCGCCACCTTTATGCATGGTTCCTCTGCAGGGTTAGGTTTTACGGACAGGATGGGACACAACAAGGAAGTCTGTGGGCTGTCCTATTGGGGATACAATGATTGTCCACTGCCTGTGTAGGGGTTATGACCCAGTATTGTTACTCCCCCTTCGTGTCTTTTGTACTGCTGTGTCCATGGGTTGTTGTAGTTTGTCCTGTACTTGTGTTAGTTGTTGCACTGTGTTGACGTGTTGCTGTTGTGTTGATGTCATTTGTTGTTGTGCTTGTTGTTGAGCGGGTTAGTGTTGTATCTGTTGTGTAGTGGTTAGCATGTCTGGTTGCTGTTGTAGCTGTGGTAGTGTCATGCCACCTTAGTGTTCCGTCTGTGCCTGACCGGCTTGTAGCGTTTCTTGTTGGTGGTAGTTATTTGGTCCCCCTTGGTAGCCCTGTTGCCCTTGCTCCCCCATCCCGCTTGTGCCAACCTTGCCCTGCATGTGCGTGATACGTGTCCTACTAACCCGCAGGTCCAGCACGTGGGCGGCTCTCGGGCTTGCCATGGGTAACCCATGTGCTGTCCAAATAACCCTGCTGTCCCTATTGTGAATACCCTCGTAACCCACCCCCTTGCTGGTGTGCTGATGGTCCAAACCCCTTCCCTCTGTTGAACCTCTGCCTCTGCACTTGTTCATGTAGCCGTTACCCATTTGTGTGGTCCCTCCCCCCATGGGTTGTGCATATTGTTGGTGTGCCTTGTATGGGGGCAGGGGGGCAATTGTTGTGTCATAATGGGTACTTGTTGCTGTATCGTTGGTTGCTGTTATGTGAGAGCTGGTACCGGTGGGGTGGGACCCGTTATGAGCGCCCCCTCTATTTTGACACCTTCTTTTGTACCAGTTTTGCCTCATCAGCCTTTTATATTTTCCTCTTTCTGTTTCATCTTTTCTTGCCATAGTCTACAATGGTGCACTATTGTTCATTGTATCTCTGGCCACGCTTTTCTTTCCATCCCACCAATTTCTTAATTGCCTCTGCACTGGTTCTGGGAGTCCCTGTATCAGTATGTGATAAAATATAGCTAGTGTTTTGTCCCACAGCTCCCACGTGTCCAGGCGCCATTTCTCCTGAATTTCTTGGATGCAATTAACAGGGTCCTAGTCCTAACGCATTTTGCGTGAAGTAAACGCCCCTATGTCTGATGTGTCGGGGTACTGTACCCTAAAAGCTTGCCATACCGCATGTCTGCAGTTTTCAAATGGTGATCCGTCATGTGATGTGTCGCTGATGGTCACCCCCGGGAATCCCACCCTCTTCCAAATGTCATCTGCAGTTTCACCCAAAATTGATATTAAGAGCCCCTTGACGTCCCCAACCGCCAGCCTATGACCCGCAGTTAATCTTTCCATTTCGTATATCCATTTTCCCCCGCTAAGGGAGGGTAGTCTACACTTAATGTTTTCTTTGTCTGCATGTTTCCATGGTACATATTGTGGCCTTGTCCCGCCCCTCTCCAAGAGCGGCATCTGTGTGTATTCTGTCATTTCCTCAGGAGTGTGTCTATGCTGTGTGATGTGTATGTCTTGAGTCTCCTCCTCCATGTCTGATAAATCGTCAAAAAGTCATTTAATTTGACATGCATGCTGTGCGTTCCCTGTGTTCCTATGGTCCCTGTGTTGGCCTGTCTGGGCCTTGTTATGTGCTATTGCTGATCCTTCCTTTCTGCGCCCCGGGAGGTCTCTGAGTCTGTTGACATATGGTGTGTGCTTGGTGGATGATGTTATTGTTTGTAGTATCCCTTCCCTCGGTGTGCTTGTGCCCTCTCATCCAGCTGTGCCTTCCTCATGTGTTCTGCATTCCCAAAATGACCCCGTGCCTGTGCGTGTGATGTACAGTTTACTAAGCCCTTCTCTGCTTTCATCGCTCTGTCCTCCGCATGATTCTTCCTCCCCCTCGTCACTACAGAACCACCCCGAGAATGTTAATTTTGTGCGTGTGCATGGGTATCGTACTGTTACTGTTTCTAAATATATGTCTGCGCACTTACCTGTATCCCCTATATCTGCCCCTACTTGAGGTGTCGTGGCTGCTTCGCAAATGCGCGTGTTCAACTTACTCCTTGCTGTTCTGTTACTTTCTCTTAGCTCTTGGTTGCCTGGCTGTTTGCCCTCACTTTCCATTTCCGCTCTAGCTCTGCATAGTTCTTTCATTATGGTGTCACTTACCTGGCCCAAAACCCTTGCATCTCTACCTTGGTACTCGTTTCTCTGCCTTCTCTTGCTAGTATGCTCTCTATTATTCTTCCCTCCTCGTACTTACGTGTGCCTTCTGACAGAATCTTTTTCTTCCAGAGCATCATTTCCTGGTCACTCTCTTCTCTTTCTTCTTCTTTTCTCCTATTCTCCCGTTGTTCCATACGTGCTGCTCTTTCTTCAACACTCCGTATGCAAGTCTCTTCCCTCTTCCTTTCTTCTTCCCTATGCTGCTCTAATTCCATTCTCACTCCTTTTTCTCTCTCCAGCTCCTTTAGCTCAAGTTGTTTAGTGAATATACTTCGTGTCTTGCTTAATTCGGCTAGTTTCTCCTCCAGTTCTGCTTCTTCTTCTTTCGTTGTGTTCCCTTCTTCCTTGTTACATACCTCACTCTCCCTCTGTGTTTGTCCTAACTCTGCTCTGTCTATTGCCTGCATCACCTCCATCTCATTTCCTGTCACCATGCCCTGCAGTTTTAATAGCACCTGCGCAGCTAGCCATTCATCTGGCCCTATACCTGCTAACTATAGCTGTGCTTTCTTTATGCCATCAACATTCACCTGTGTCCCTTCAATACCTACCATGCCCCCTGTATGCAACTCTTTCTGGTAGTGATCCTCTTGAGCGTACGGTGGTGGGTTGTATGTAGGGTCTGAGTATCCCTCTGCGGCCGTTTATTCTTGGGGCCTTGTTACTTCTTTCAGCTCCCTTATTGGGTATAGCCCTTCGGTCTCTTTCTTGACCTCTTTTATTGGGTATGACCCCTCTGCCTCTTCCTCACTCTCCTCAGCTTTCTTCGCTACATCGCTGGGAGGGGACTGGGGCATGCTGCACCCTTCCCCTTCGCTCACCTCTTCTTTCTTTATCTCCTGCATGCTCATCATCCCAGGGTCATACCCCTGAAACATCCGCCAGAGGTCGAAAACCTCTAAATGGCTTGCCAATTTCTTCCCCTTGTATGTGTTGTGTAAATATGCTAGCAGTGAATGTTGGGCTTCCATTCTAAAGCTACCGTTGGGTGGCCACTGTATCCTTATCTTTTTGTCTGTCCCTTTAGTCCACTCAATACTGTATTTTACTATTTTGTCTCTGTGTGGTGGTAGTGTTGCACAAATGTGGTGAAGTGGTGTTGTTAATGTGTGGAACCCATTGTTGGTTCCTAACCTATAATACAATGACATTTCCAAATATATACCACCATTACCTGGCCCCTAGTTGGGGACTTCCGACTCTCTGCTGTCAATAGGGGTGAAAAAATGTTGCGTTACAATACTCTCAAACTGTTCACTACCAACTTCTCTGTCGTCCTACACCGGGTTGCCGCCCTTCAACACACCTCCCTGTGCAGCTAGGGTCCCCTTCGAACCAATGGCACACAAGGTCCCCTGCGATCTCGCGCCCAGCGCAGCGTGGTCTGGGGTTACCCTGCCTTCTCAGGTTGCCGCTACTCGGCACGACTGTGTTAGTGTCCTGACCCCTCCTCCCCTCTACTTCTCACAGCTTGTGCTGCGTATGTCTGTACCTTCCCACTCTCACGTGTTGCACTGCTGCTCGGCATAACCCCTTCGATCGAAGACGTGCCGGCATTTCCTGTACAAGGCCGCCTGCTCACCTTTACCCCCCCTACCCGCTGGCCGTGGCTCCAATTTCGTTAAAAGGATACGCGATGTCCTATGCAACCCCTATGGGTGACATCACCAACTAACACAACATATTACATATACACACAGTTTGAATATGTAATGCACACCAATTTCAACAATAGCAATCCCCACAATCCCCACAGCTGTCTTGCCACTACACCTTGAGTGGAGTATTCATTAATCACCTTTATTATTATAATTGGGCTGCACACGCTGCTTTGCCTCGCGTGTCATACGCTCCCTCACCAGGGGAACTTAAGCAGCCAACTATCTTCCGCAACCTGAGAGACACTCTATCTACCTCCTGCAGGAATACGTCATCCATTCACCGAGCTAAAATACTCAATTTATAGGGATCCTCATCTATTCACCGAACTACAACGCCGACTCACAGGAATACCACCCACTTATGTGTTTGCTATCCAGACCAATCAGCGCGGCACTCCGTTGAACAAGTGAGACCTCGTTGCCCCACCCAATATGCCCAATAACACAAGAAGGGACAACCTCCGCTCCGTTCCCTACTACAATTCACGTGTCGATCAGCACTGATAGACCAAATTTTGCGACAATGTAAAAGCACTCACCACCCTATTCACAATGCATCCCCCTACACGCACAACATGATATGGCTGTTTGTGTGGACCATACTCACATCGGGCTCACATCTGCTGGTGCTGCTCGGCTGCAGACACCCCTCCCAATCAGCTCACCACCTCCCCTCTCCTGGACCGCATTTGGACACTCGCCAACCGCGGGCGGGAAATTTCTGAAGTCGGCTCCCGACGGCCAATCTCTGGATTGCGCGGTCCGGTCGTCTCGCAGTTCCAATATGGTCCTGCAGTCTTCCAAGGGGGCAATGGCGGAGGGGGCTGCGTTGCCAGCCACCTTTTCGAAAACGGTCTCACAGTGATCTATCTCAGGATCTTAGCAGTGCCTCCAACATGTTAGGGTAATTTCTGGAGGTCGGCAGGGCTGCACCCGGAGTCTGCGGACCTCCAGCTGTCGAAAGGCCCTAACTCCTTCTGTGTCCCAAAGAAGTAGGAGGCCCACACAAGAGCAATAGGTTACTGCTGTTTATTACACGGAAACAGACAGGGACAGGTCCATGGAGCATAGGTTCCAGAAAACCTTTCATTGTAATCGGGCTTGCAGGCCCCTTTTGTTTCTTAGTGACGTAACAACGTGCGTAACCTGCAAGAGCTCGCCCACAAACCTACCGCCACTCCGTATTGGTTCCCTGAGTGGTATGGTCAGTGTAGGATGGTATAGAGAAAAGGTTAATTGGTAGAGAAGCGGTCAGGGGGTACGCTTGGGTTGTTTCTAAAAGTTGCTACATGAAAATTGTTACATGGAGAGAGTTAGTGATTGGTTCGGTTGTGATGTCAGTGGTTAGCCCCCTGTGCCCTGATTAGTCCATCCGCGAGCCCCCAATCCTGGGACCATCGTTGTTCGAAGTTCGCGATGTACCTGGTGCTGGCAACAATGTGTGACTATGTGTCAGTGAAAGACAATGGACAAGTCCTGCTACTTGCCGTTAGAGCGCTCCTTTCCCATCGCTGCCAGTGTCTAAATCATTACTTCTTTGTTGCAAGCTGGGTCATAGACGTGGGACCCCAGTGCCTCTTCCATCCTTGGAGCTTGGCATCGTACCATTTCGGCCTGATCACGTGTTGAGAGACTGTGGCTGAGGCAGAATTACGGGGATTCGATTTGTATGTCTGCTCCAGGGAGTCGTAGCAGTGGCAGGTGTAACCTTGGCTCGGAGAGCGCGACATGTTGATTGCAACATCGCGATCTTGGCTGCGGGGCTCTAGTCAGAGTTGGTCTGCATGATCAGCACCGTGTAGCTCTGTATGAACTGCTGCGGGTCTGTGGACTCTGGTTTGCGGGCTACTTCGGCTTGGTTATATGTGGCGGTATAAGGTCCATGTGGTTCTTTGTACATCGGTCCATCTATAGGTTCTTATCTTCAGGGGTTATTAGCGTGAAACGTCTGCAAGCATATACACAAACTCTTCTGGCATCTTGCATTTCTGTGATGTGGTTGCTGACCTATGTGAAAAATAATAACAATGCACGTCTGTGAGTGTGCGCGGCCCTCTAAGTTGTAGCACTGAGCGTGTTCTTCATGTGGGTTGGTGTGTGTCGGATCCAGGTGCATGGCAGTACATGTGTTTCTGTTTGTTGTGGCTATGTCGTCATGTCATCTCTAATGATGGCAGCATAGGTTTGTGATGTTTAGTCGAGCTGGTCATGTGGTCGGTCTCAGCTCCATCTGTTTCCCACCTCGTGCTCTGGGTGGGATGCAGCCAGGTTGTGGAGGTGGGGTGTGGCCATGTTGGATATTGACATCCAAGGTGGGGGATAGAAGCGCAAACTCATCCCTTTGAGGGTACTTGGGTTGTGACGTCATCGGCCATAGTTTGTAAGTGGGTCGGGGGAAGGGACCGTCTCATTTTCCCTCTTCATGTCCATCAGGGACCCCTGTGTATGTGGCCCTTGAATGTTTGTGTTCTTGGCCCGATGACCATGACAGCCACTGGTTTCAGCTTGGATTGACAAATCAAACGCAATAACTGGCCCAGGTAGGTGTTGACGCCAGGCTAACCAGGTTCTTCTAGGCTGATTGAAAGCAGGAACTACTTTTTTAGCTCACAGCAATTTTGCTGGTGTCTGCCCTGTTAAACTATATATGGAAAAGGCTTGTTTTAACAGTTATGCTACCACATAGTATCTGAATACCTCACAGTGCTCCTAATTTGTGCAACCTCGATGGAG
The DNA here is from genome assembly GCF_040938575.1 of Ambystoma mexicanum. Taxonomy (NCBI): domain Eukaryota; kingdom Metazoa; phylum Chordata; class Amphibia; order Caudata; family Ambystomatidae; genus Ambystoma; species Ambystoma mexicanum. The sequence continues at coordinate 686,542,391 of NC_090931.1, read as the reverse complement.
CTGATATATAATTGCATTAAGGCTTGGGAACGAGGTGGCGAGACAGTGAGACACTAATGTGTCCCTCCAAGCTTGACTGACAGCATGCTTTAATGACAAAATAAATATTCATATATAGCTACACTAGAACAAAAATAAAGCAAATAACCACTGTCTGCATGGGCCACTTTTTTGGGTCAAAGTGGGGCACAGGCACTTATTTGTGGACCAGTTTGATAAGTTACTTCACCATGCAGCTAGCAGTTTTGACCAGTATTTCTGAATAAATATCCTTTAAAGTGCAGAATTTGCATCACATTTTTATCACCACTAGGCAAAAAGTCTTTGACAAAAGGAATGTGAGTAGCGATTTGTGACAGACTGTGGGCCCAGGCCACCCACTTTTCATCACTGTGCCCAAGACAATTTTATGGGCAGTCGACGCAACCCGGCCAGTTTGGGCCAGTTTGGGCCAGTTTGGGCCAGTTTAATAAAAAATTCACTCTGCGGACTGCAGGAGGCTAGTAGTTGCTGAATAAATATTCTTTAAAATACACAATTTTCATCACACTTTATCATTAATCTCTCTTGGTTACTAGGCTAGCTACTAACAGTGTCACCAAAGGAATGAATATCGATTTGTGACAGTGGACCTTGGACCTGGGCGCCGTCTGTCACACACACACACACAAACACACACATACACACACACACACGTAACTGGCAAGTGGCGATCGCGGCACACAGTCACAGTCAGGCTCGGACTGGCCTAATAGGGCAATAGCGTGGTGCATGGGGGCTCTCGCTCAGGCTGCGCCACTGCAGATGCTGGTCTGGGCAGTGTGGGGTGGCTTTAAAAACGTTTCTCCTTTCCTTCCAAATCCAAGCTCAGCACCCCCTCCGTAGTGTGGATTGGGAAAAATGGATGAAAGGGCTCTTTCTGGCCTGTGTTCTTATACCAAAAAACTTGCCTGAAGGTAAATGCACACACAAAAATCCAGAGGGGAGGCCCCCAACCTGTCGAGAATGGAGGCCTAGCCTCCCCTTTCTCCTTTTGTCCATTGCTTTTGATCCTGGGACCTGTGACACTGACCCACTTTTTGCCGTGTTTGTACACCACCTGGCACCTGGGTGTCATCTTCTCCTTCCCGTTTCTCCCCACCTGGGCTGTCTCTCCGAAATGTACCCCCGGGTCTGCCTGCCTGTGTCCATCCACCATGCCCAGGAGGAGAAGAAAGAAATGCATCATTGTGCAACATGCACCATCACCAGGGACAGCTTGTTGCTGCGTTGATGTTGTCAGGGCAATTGAGGCGGCAGGGGGAAGTCTGCAAGTTTTACACAAAGTGCAATTTTCAGCACCAAATGTAACTGTAACTCTACACAAGCAAACCATCCCCAGCCCGGTCCCAGGACAGGCAAGGGTTGCAGCAGTGTCGCGCCACTGCACACGTGCACTGAGTTTAGTTTTGTTAATAGATTTGCATTTTGCAAATTCATGTCGGACCGACGTTCGCCCGCCAGCTCTGCGGGAGCTGGCCCCTACTGGGGGGCACACCAGGCACCAGGGTTGGAGCAAGGGGGTGCAACCGACCCCTTTGTCCCCCAGCTCTGCCACTGATTAATGAAAAGTTATACAGTACACGTGACCAATAGCAGTGCAACAAACTCAAAGACCTGGGCTCATTCCATTCTTGTCCTGAGTCCAACCAGAATAGGCATGTCAGTAGACAGACATGGGGCCTCATTACGACCCGGGCGGTAAGGGATTACCGGTACTGGTAAGGGCACCGGTACTGGTAATCCCTTACCGCCCAATTACCAGCCGTTAAGGATGGGACCCGCAAAGGGACTTTGGAGGTAATTACGGTACCGCAATTTGCAGTACCGTAATTACCGCCTTCCCCATTCCCATTGAGCCCTATGGGGGCTCAAATGGGAATGGAGAAGGGCCATGGTGAATGGGGAATTACCCCCCCCCCCACAAACCTTGGAATGGGGCGGTAATTCCGCCATTCACAATGGCGGAATCAGTAGTTTATCGGTGGCAACCATGTTGCAAATAGCGCCATGGTTACCGCCCGGGTCATAATGAGGCCCATTGCCACGGTTTCTTCCACTAAATCCACATTCCACAAGGAGGAGAGTTTGCTAAAGCCACCCAGTGTCACAAATGCTCCTATACTTCTAGCCAATGCTCAATCTTACTTCCTCCTCACAGTAGCTATACTGCCCTCTGTCACTCAGTAACGTCAGTTAGGGCTCACTAACTATCAGTGCCGAAGATTGCCAAGGGTTTTGCTAAGGTTATTACTCTGGCATTTCAACACCCTATGGCCCTTTTAAATGAGCAGTGAGCCAGGTGCAGTTGTAACATGCAGTGCAGTTGTATATTTGCAGACTTCCTCCACATGACCATCAGTGGTAAGCGCCAGATATATAGTACCAGGGACAGACAGGAAGACTATGCAGTAGCATCCCTAGATGCGACTAAGGCATTCTATTCTGTCCACTGGGACTGGTTGTATGCCGTAATGGAAAGAAATGGGGTTTGGCCCTAACTACATGAAGTGGGTGAGACTGATATATACAGAACCAATGGCAAGGGTCAGGACAGGAACACCTACTCTGAAAAATGGCTGCTCCAGAAAGGCACAAGGCAGGGATGCCCATTGTCCCCCATGCTGTACATCATAGCGGTCGAACCAATAGCATTATACCTGCGACAGGAATACAGGGATATTGGAATAAACATAGATTGGGTGGTACACATAGTTTCAATGTATGTGGATGATATGTTGATATACCTGCGTGACACGGAGGTAAACCTACAATATTTCCTGGAGGTTTTGGATAACTTGAGCTCATTATCAGAGATAAAGATAAACAAGGCTGAATCGACTCTATTTCCCCTGGACTAGATGGCGAAGGTAAGAAATACAGACCTGCCAGCACCACCCCTGCCATGGAGTGCAACTCACTTCAGGTACCTTGGCCTCGACATATACCATAAGCCCAAGCAGGAGCATGAGCAGGACACCATTCGGGCCAAAGAGGGGGTGAGCAAATTGATGCACTTTTGGAGCCGGCTACGTCTCTTAATGATGGGCACAGCTGCCCCCCTTAAAATGGTGGCTTTACCTAGGCTGATGCACTGTTTTGGGAACGTCCCCTATGATATACCCAGGAAATGTTTGCATGAGCTGGATGCAGATTGCAGGAGCTTTCTGTGGCAAGGAGGCAAGCATAGGGTAGCACTGAACACGTTACTCTATGAGATGGGAGGGCTGAGGGTACCCAACTTTGAACTATATTACCTGGCGTGTCAGTTACCATATGTAGCGAATTGGATGGCTGACGAAGCTACAAGTGATACTGCCCTTCTGCAGCCCGCGACAGAGACGCTCCACTTTGAGGGACATGGTATGGGCACCAGAGCGGGAGCCCAAGGAGCATCCATTCCTCGTGACCCTGGGCGTTGAAGTCTGGCACAGGACCTGCAGGGTTATGGGAATCAGGGACCTGGTCTCACCACAGACACCACTGGCAGCAGTAATGGCTGAAAAAAGGGGACTGCAGGCTGTAGTCAAGATTCATTGGTAGCCTTGTGGGATGGCGTCAATGGGTGACCTGTGGGAAGGAGACAGACAGCTTTCTCTGAACTACAGGCATCCTGGGGCATACACAATGGTCAATTTCTGATCCACATAACTTTACTAAAAAAAATAAAAAAAGGTGGCCTGATATAGGGGGCACTTTGTAAGCAATGATGATACAGAAACCATACTAAATGTTTCGGAGGGTGGACACACTATTTCCAGGCTATACGAAATCCTAATTGCGTGTACTTCGAAGAAAGAGATTAAGTGCAGACCAAGTTGGGAGAGAGAGTTGGGCAAGGCCTTTGAAGATAAGGTGTGGGGTAAAATCATAGCATACCACAAAAAGGTCTTGAGAAACGCCAAACTACAGATGTTCCAATTCTACATAACCCAAAGGACACATCTCACACCTGAGGCAATAGCCAAATTCAAAGGAGCAAGCACTCAGAAGTGCCCCAAATGTAACACTGAAAACGTGGGTAAGATACACATGTTCTGGGAATGTGCGGCCATACAGGAAGTTTTGAATAATATAGCCACTAAGGTAGCAGTCAGAGGCATTGTCCTGGACATACAGACACCAGAGGCATGTATATTGGGGCGGTTTAAAAGAGGAACAAAACAAAAATCAATGGGGAAGATGAGAGACCTCGTATACGTGCCGGCAAAGAGAAACATGCTCCAAGTGTGAACAGGTGGTGTGCGGATTTGAGAAACTGGTCCACAGCTGAAACAGGTGTATGGGAAAAGGCGCTGAGAGAACAAAAGCAAGCATCCGGGCCAGACCTCTTGCAATGGATAGCCCTGAGCATATCCATGCTCTGTCAGACCACTGATAACGATTTTGCAAAGTCGCAATAATAGAATAAGTTAACTCACCCGACCTACCATGTATATGGAACACTGTAAGAAGGCTTGGGTGGAGGGAGGAGTTGGTTTGGGAAGCTGGGGAAATGTTAATTGTAATGTAAGAAACACTGAGAGTGATAAGGATAGCTGCCATGATATATGTTTAATGTTGGACAAAATCAATAAAACAATTTAACAACAACAAAAAAAGGTGTAGAGCGTCAGGAGCTAAGGAATATAAAGTCTAAGTCTGAGGACATAGTTATAAGATCTCTTATCAAAAACATCCGTTTTTTCAGCCTTGCAGGTCCCGTCCCTCTCACAGAGCCGAATCTTGACAGAACCAGCTATCTAATGCCTTACTGTAATAGGTCATTAAACCAGTCAGTCAGCCTACACCCTCTCCTGGTTACCTGATGTCATGTGATGTGCATCTGCCCTCTATAGGGAAGAATGCCAAACTACAGGCACATATAGCTGACCAATTGAACGGGCCCATGGGTGTGATGTCAAAATCAGACAGGGAAAGGAAAAGATTAACCCTCTGGCTGTCAGGTTTCAGCCCCCAATAAATAAACCAGACTCACATATGCTGCAGCTGGCCCCAATTTAAGCAGGGGGTGTAGACTAGCAACTAAACAGCATTACAGTGAAGAACCACAATCCTCTTCCCCGAACACAAGTGCTCTTAGACCAAGGCAGAAATGCTCACAAAGAGGAGCCCAAAGGGGCATATAATCTTGCCACAATCTTCGCAGCGGTGAATGGTGGACAGCTTTTCGTACTCTATTTGCTGGGACTAAGGGTGTGGATATTAGCAGCCCAGCGGGGCTTGCTGTGAACACCAATACGAATCAACCTTAACCAGCTAGAAAGTGCCGTTGGGCCACCTGGAGTCTCCCTACCTCTATTTCCCTTGCTTCTGCATCCTCCGAAGTGGGACACGCATCAGGACTGCACATGTGTGATACGCTGTGACTCGCATACATCTGCAGGTGCCATGTGTACTATGTGTACCTCTTAGTCGTGCCACCAAGCATCACCTCTCCACGATGTGTGTCATGCAGCAGACATGGTCCACTATTGTATATGCCTTGCCATGGTTAGCATCGCATGTATCCAGGGGGCGGACTGCCAGTATTGGGTGAGTGTGTTGGCTTTGACTGCGAATGTCATGTGAATGATTTCTAGGTGACACAGACAGACTGATGTATGTTCACAAGAATGACATTTCCATTGTGTGTCATCAGGTGTTGGGGTGTTTACCAAGTCCCAGTCTGTTGAATGTCTGTGTGTCTGGTCTGCACACCTTGTGGCCCTGTCTCATGTTGCATGACACATGTTTGTTTGACCCCGTCACTACATGCGTTGGATGTGTAATGTGCGTATCATATATGGCTTGAACTGCCTCTCCATGTCTGGCGACGCATCATGGTCCTGTAACTGCTGCATAAGGCACATGTGTAATGTGACTGTCGAATGTATGTCGTGCTGGTTTGTATGTGCAAACGTCCCTCGAGGCACAGAGGAATGATGTTGGGTCACTCCTGCATGTGACATTTAGCTTGTACTGTCGTTGTACATAAGACATGTGTGTGTATGTGGGTAATCGGCATAGTGATGTTCGTGCACACGCAGATGGGGCTGCAATACTGATCAGCATTCGTTGTCACTGGACTGATGTGTGGATTTGTTGATTGAACGCATTCCATCTGCTGGGACATCTGAGGGGTACATAGTCTTTTGCCTTACGGCAGGTGGGATGTGTGTAGTGATGTTGCATGTGCCCTGTACGTGTGTGGATGTGGCAACATGTTCACAATGTGTCTCGCCCCAGCCGTCCACTTACACAGTCACACCTTACATCCACACATGGGCAGGCCATGGCCTGCGTCCTGCAAGACGTGACAGACAAGTGTTTTTGGTTCAGGATATTTTATTCAGTGTTGTACATACAATCATTAGGTATGGCTGTGTGGTGCTGTGCTAGGGGCAGTGGGGGACGTGCAGGGGTGCATGTGATGATGCGATGCTCAGGGGGTTCAGGATTTGGTTGCACATGTGGCAGGGGTGGATGGGTTTGAGGGTGGCGAGGTAGGTGGAGGAGAGGAATTAGGAATGAGGTGAGTCTGAGGTGGGATTAAGGGACAGTTGCCTAGGCCTCCCATGTCTTATTTTGGCCTGTGGCTCTGCCTCGGATGCTCGTGTACAGTAGGTCCAAAAACCTATTGGAAAAATCATTTCAGGAAGCAATAAGGGAGTGAAGGATTTGCAAGGAAAACAGCTTTAATATATGCACATTTTTGCCGGTAGGGTCAGTCAGCTCCTTAGAGCTGAAAACTGAACACGCTCTTGACCCGCCCACATTGATTTAGATTATTTAAAGACAAAAACCACAAAATATGAATACCTTAACAGGATCAAGTGCATGTTAATCCCACGTTCCCCATTGGCTCCCACCTATTTAGAAATCTAAACACAATATACATACGCATATTATATTGGTTAGTACATGTCTGTTACTCTGATATCTTGCACTCTCAATAATCTCACCTCTGCCGTCTTATCCAACCCCTTTCTCACCTATACTGCCTCCCCCGCTGCCTGATCATTCCCTTCTCTCCACACTTACTGCTTCTGACTTAACTAATTTCTTCACTTCAAAATTGGATTCTCTTCGTTCTGCTTTTTCTATTATGTCTCTGCCTCCTTCCCACCCTGTTTCTCCTACTACTGTGGTTCATTCTTCTTTTTCACCTATTTCTAACTCTGATACCTCTTTACTTATCTCCGGGCTCATCCTACTGCTTCTTCCAAAGAGCCTGTTAATTCTACTCTTATTTCGCTCTCTCAATTCATACATTACCAGTCTTCTTAATGGTTCTCTTGCCACTTCTACCTTCCCTCTTCTATTTAAATGCCATTTTATGAAATCAACACAAGGCAATGAGGCCGTGGATTCCACATTTCTTCTTAATGCCTTTGAAATAAAAAAGAACCGGATTAACCAACAAACCTTTCAACATACTCATGTTTATGATCAAGGGGTCGCAACAAAGAAAAAGGTTTTGAAACAGGCCATTAAACAATTGAGGAAAAATCCATCCAAGACCAGTGGGGAACAAATCATGAAACTGAAGCAAAAACACAGAAACTGGTTCACAATGCATAACAAATGGCTGTTGAGAAATGATGCAAACTGATTAAATCTTGCAACACTGGTGAAATTTGGTCAATTTTAAATCGACTTGATACGCCCGAGGAAGCACTGATGCTGAATTCCATCTCAGCCTCCACCTGGATTGAATATTTTAAGAAATGTTCATATAGCGATCCTTCTAATGTCCCAACTGACAAACTAGGGGAGGTGAAGTGGGAGGGGTTTGATCTAACCCCCAAATCGATTGTGGTTTGCATCAACAAGCTCAGCAATTCACGAGCTCCAGGGCGTGATGGTTTAACTAATGTGATGCTTAGACAAAATTCGTAAAAATGGGCTGAATTTCTTTCCGTGCTATTTACCAACATCACAGAAGTAGAGAGCATTCCTCTGTCATGGAAGGCTTCAATAATTGTGCCTATTTATAATAAAGGCCAGAGGTTGGACCCTGCTAACTACCGGCCAATAGCGTTACTGGATGTGGCAGGTAAATTATTTGTGAGTCTATTGTTAAAAAATCTAGCGACATGAGCAACAACATCTGCCCACAGGCAAATGGCAATCTGGTTTCGTGAAGGGAATAGGGACAACTCTTAACATCTTGATTATAAACATCCTCAAAGCAAGATTGGGGAAAAATAGAGCTAAGAAAACATACCTGGCATTTGTTGACCTAACTCAAGCTTTTTATACCATCAAGCAGCCGGCTTTGTGGCAGAAACGGAAACAGTGGGGTTGTCCTGGTAACATCATGGAACGACTACAAGACTTCTACTCCGATACAACGCTGAGGGTAAGGGTCAACTCCAAAGGTGCATTATCAAGGCCAATTGTAATAACAAAGGGTCTCAAACAAGGTTGCCCGCTGGCCCCGGAACTCATCAATTTGTTTATATCAGATATTGATTTGGCCTTCGAGGATGTCAGGGGCTTTCCACCTAAGTTGGGAGTTAAAGAGGAGGGACAACTCTTGTCTGCAGATGACATTGTGCTAGCCGATTAAACCCTGGTAGGCCTTCAAAGGCAGCTGGATGCATTGCAAACATACATTGATATTTATGGACTGCAGATAAATCTATTAAAATCAAGGATTATGGCCTTTTGGGGAAGCGAATAAGAGAGGCAAAGAAGGTACCAAGTAATGGTACCTGCAACGAGAAAGGGTTCTGGGGGTGAATTCTTTAATCTATCTGGGCGTGTTCCTAAATACAATTGCTTGCGACGCTCCCAGAGTGGCTTCACTCTGGACCAAGGCAAAACATCTAACATCACAAGGCAAAATCATATTGAAAAAAGTCTGTGGATTTTCAATGATACCCCTGATAACGTTTTACAGAATGAAAGTTGTTCCAATCCTAACATACGGCGCTGAGACATCCTTGCGTTACGATAACAAGATCTGGCAGTAAATTGAGGGCATATTTTGGAAGAGGGTGTTGAGTCTTCCAAAAAGCATTCCAATCCAGGCCATCAGGATGGAAATTGGTCTCCATTCACTTAAAGCCATTGTAGTGTGGACAACTCTGCACTTGTTCAGAAAATGTTGTGAAGATAACCCAAGGGGTGGCTTCAAGACTTTGCAGCAAGCTCTCAAGGATAAATCTGAACTTTCATTAAATGAATGGGAAAATACATGTGTAATGACTCTCTTAGACCTAGGGGAGACAGTCGAAAAACACTTGTATTAAATCCTGACAATGTAAAGAAGAAACTCTACAGGTTGGACTGGATCAAAACCCATGATGAAAGGCAAGCTTTCAAACTTTTCAGAAAGCCATTGGAGGAAGAAAAAAAATTGAACTGCTTTCCAAAATATCTGCAGCTCTTCCCAAACTGGTTTTTCCATTCTCAGTTTTTGAGAATTCATCTCAATTTGGTTCCAACCAGAGAAGTTCTGAGACCACGAAAGTCGGTGGATGGGTCACTCACTTGTAGATTGTGCAAAATAAATGTGTCGAAAGAAACACTTAACCATCTGGTAATGTACTGTCCAACAACTAGAGACATAAGGGCGACCCACATGACAGATCTGGTTAAGAGATATGGCCCCAGATTGACAGAAGCTTGGTGGAGGATTCTATTATCAGGAGAATATGTGCCAAAGATGCTGGCCTTGGTTAAATTGGTACTGGCCAGTTTCAAGTTGGTAGAACAGACTGTGTAGTGATTGATGAATAGAAGAGTTAACTTTGATAAGCTCTTGCTGATGAAATTAGGATCACCTTTTTAGTGAAGTGAATTTGGAACTTTAAATGTGGATTTATCTGGTTTATAGGTTTTTTATTGTAAAACCAAAAATAACCAATAAAATAATTTTAAAAAATGTCATTATTCTTCCTGTCTTGAAAAAAAACCTCCTTGGTTCCTGCCAATCCTTCTAATTTTCATCCTATGTCCCTCCTTCCTTACCTTTCTGAATTGATGGAACATTTTATTTACTTCCAGGTTTCTTCTTTTGTCAATCTTAATTCTATTTGACTTTGTTTTCAGTCTGGCTTCCGACCACTTTACTCCACTGAAACTGCTCTTCTTTCCGTCTGTGACTCTCTTCTTTCTGCTCGCTATGCTAAACACTCTTCTATTCTTATACTCTTAGGCTTATCCGCTGCTTTTGACACAGTGGATCACACATTACTTCTTCAATCCCTTTCCTCTGTTGGGTTTTCTGGTTCTGTAATCACATGGTTTCAATGATATCTATCTAATCGTACTTACTCAGTATCCTGGGCTGGTGTTTGCTCTGATCCCCTTCCTCTTTCGCACAATTCCACAAGGGTCTGTTCTTGGCTCATTTCTCTTTTCTCTTTATACCTCTCCTTTGGCTAATATTATCTCTTTGGGTTGTCTCATCATTTTTATGCTCATGACACCAAACTATATCTTTTTCTTCGTTTACACCTACTTTACACATGAATCTCTCTGCCTGTCTCTATGAATGTCTCTAACCTGGATGTCAGACCACTTTCCTGTCCTCAATCCTCCTAAGACTAATGTTCTCTTTCAGTGGCACTAATCTTCTGTTCTCTTCTTTAATCTTCTCTCGACTTTTCTTCTGTTCTGTACTTCTCTTTGGTCTCCCTGTCTCTCGCTTAGCTCCTCTTAAGTCTGTTTTTAATTCTTCTATTCATCTTCTTTAGTCTTTATTTGTGAGTCTGTTTCTACTTCTTTGGCCTCTTTTCATTTGCTAACCTTCCACTGTCAACTTAAATTCAACTTTCTTTGTACAGTATACAAATCTCTCTATGGGCTTGCTCCCATTTATCTTACTTCTCTTGTTTCCTTTTATGTTCCCTCTCATACCCTTCGCCCTCAATCCCACTTTCTTTTAATTGTTCCTCACTCTCTATCTCGCTTCTGTCTTTCTCTCTGTTGTCTCCTCTATACTGGAACGTTCTCTCTCTCTCTCTCTCTCTCTCTCTCCCTCTCTCTCTCTCCCTCTCTCTCTCTCTCTGCGGTCTATTCATCCCTATTTTACCTTCTGTGCTGCTCTGAAAATGTTCGTACTTCAATCTTAACTGTATTTTAGTCTCAGTGCAAATTATCTTAATAATGTTTCTTTGTATTATACTTTTCATTTCAATTGTACTAAAAATGTGTTTTGTACAGCACCTTGGTGTAAGACGCTATATAAATAGCAAATGAATACGAAATTACGAAAACAAATGTGAAACACATTCCATCCTAAGTGCAGCCCCCTACGAATGACCTAATTGTGTGGTCAGCAGAAAATACTCCATCCTGATTGGCTAAAGTTATACATGTAACATTTTACTAAAATTGTCTACCCTCATTGGTCAAAACAAGTTCATGTAACTTCTGATTTGCAGTCCCACCTAAAGGACCCACTCATGTAGTGAGTGTGAACAGTGAAGTCAGCAAATTAGACACAGCAATTTCCTCTCCCATGAGCTCAGCGAATTTGGCAGTCCAGCCAGTTCTGAGGTCTTGTAGCACTTTACTATGCAACAATTTTTCCAGCTTACGTTTTGAAACATCTTGCTATCCCTGGTACACATTCTTATGGCTATCTCTTTAGAACCAGGTTGTTTTTATAAAAAAAAGGAACTGAGGCTCCACTCTTTGGAAATTAATGTATCATATTTATTCTTACCACCAAGCCATTCTATTGCAGATCCCGTTGTCCCAACACTCCCTAGGGCCTTTATAACCATGGTCTAGTTTGACGCTTTGGCAATGTCTCCACTCCAGGCTTCGTACAAACCAAAATATGTCCTTCACAACTATCGTACTTATATATTATCAAGGATACTAACCAATATTCTCCATTTCACGCGAAGCTCCTGAGAACCGCTAGGATCTTGTGTGATGCCCCTCATCCTTCCTCCAAGGACCTTGGCATGCTGAACACTTGCTGGGGGAAGCAGGAATAAAACATAATTAAATTGAAGGACAGAGGCTCAGAACTGCAACATAGTGTCCTAAATCACAGAAGTATACACAACCTGACAGGGCCTAGTTCAAAATGACAGGACTCTGGCTAATGTTGCCCTTATGCTAATGGAAACCAGTCAAAATATCTGTTGCTGCCTGTCATTCAATCACATACTCGGTATCCGAGTGCTCTAAAAAATGTGGCAAAACTGAATCCAATTCGAAAGTGGCGTGAAATGCTGTGAACAAATGACAGAAACACTGACACTAAATACTACCAAATCTTCATGCTAATTGAAATTTCCGCAGCTTGTACTACTTCCCTTCATGTTTAGGGTGTTCCACCTGCATACTAACATCGCAGAGGCCAAGCTGTCCTCCTGCCCAATGGCTTGGCTGCCTCCAGACTGAGTGGCACTCTGGCGAGCGGCTGGCCTGCGTGCAGGTTATGTCCACCATCTCGGGTCTCCTCATGGGTGTGATGTGTATCGTCAGAAGCTGGTCGAATCTCCCCAACACTCCCAGGTGTGCCTCAGTTGCGGTATTGAAGGAGGTGCCCAGTCTGAAAATGCTCCTGTTGATGTCCTTGCCTGTGTTGTTTATGTCATCCAGGTGGCTGGACACCTCTGCTGGCTGCACGGCTACAAAGTGGAAGGAAAAGGAGGCATGTAGGTCCGTGGCATACATGTGATGTGTGCTGATGAATTGCATTACTGATGCCACATGTGTCTCTCTTTTGGCATGCACGTGGCCCTCACGCATTTTCCTTTTGCAGCGTTGACCGACTGTTACTGCCCATGTTTGCAAGACCACAGTAAGCGTGATCCTGTGGCCGTTGGCAAGGACTGGTGCATGGATGTGCAAGGTGGCTATGTGTGCAGTCTGTGTGTGTGTGTTGTTATGGTGGCAGCTCCAAGATTCATTGCATGTCAATGTGTGCAGTTGATGGTGCATTGCATATAGTATTTGTGTCACTTGTGTACACGTGGCTTTGCGTCTAATGGTTGTTTGTGCTCATGCAGGGGTTTTGTGGGATGCGTTGCTTGGTGTCACTGCACAGGTGGCATATGTGGTATTGTGGAATGCACCATTTGGTTGTAATGTACACATCCATGTGACTGGGGCGTGGGGGTGTTTTCTGTGTAGTATGTGATACATGTGCCGTGGTTGGTGTTGTGTGCAGTGTGGTATGACGACATGTGTGTCTCATGTGCCTGTGTTTAATGTGGACATTTGTATCCAGGTCTGACTGTGGCATTTGTGAGGTCACGTTGAACTTATGGTTCTTTAGTAACATGCATACAATGGATGGGGTTCACAGAGTAACTCTGAGTCCAAATTATCATACCCACTCAGGAAGATGGCAAAGGTTGCTGTTTTATTAACAATTATCTAAAACAGGGAGGTCACAACGGACATTGAAGGATGTTCGCTCATTTTTTGACAAATGTCTCATAAAAACATCCTTATATGCAAAGAATGCATCATACTACGTGGCAAAATAAGAAAAACCTACAACCGATTATAATTGCTTCAAGGGGAACATCAAAGTATACTTTCTATAAGGAATGGGATTGTGATTGGCTGTCTACTGTCAGGTGGACAACTTATGCCTACCTCTAAAACATGTAATCTTCAACCCTGTCAAGTACACGGTTTACATTGGCTCTCAAACTACAATGCCCTCTGTTATATGGCCCTCTACAATTGGTTGGCATGCTCGTGCCATGTCTGGAACATTCGGTTCACTTAGCAGCACGTAAGCTCATACCCAGGTGCCAGGAGGTGGACTTGACTTTACCTCCCCACCCAATTAGCCCAACATCTCCCATCACCCATGCCTTTGGCTATGCAGATTGTCTTTGAACTTGGCCTTGCAAAGTATCCATGTCTATGGGAATATATGGGAGTACAGGCGTTCACTATCATTGTTCTAGTACTCCAAGCTTAACTCTATTTCAATCCCCAGCTCACGCGACAGGAGAACATGATTCTGGCCCATTCTGCAGCACTTAAATGGCTTAAATGAATAAAACATGGCACTCTTGGTGTTCTTTCTTTGCCTCTTAATAAGGGGTGATTCATCCTTTGCACATTCACTGCTTTCAAGAATAGATAACTGGCCTTGGCTACTTCGGTTTTGATGCCAGGCCAGACAGCCTCGCCAGGCTCTTCTACAATCTCAGCTTATTCTTGCTGCAACACAATTCTCAACGTTTCCTCTCCATGGGTCTGAACTTACCAAATTCATGGCACTGATGTCCAGTTCCTATTCAATGGCGGCTTCTCCTGCAGTCTTTTCACTACATATAGCCAGCTTCTATGATCACTTAGTCTACTTGCGTTTCTGCATCTGTACAATTATTGAATGGTTGCATTTCTGTAGCACTTTGCATGTGTGCAATCTTCTTTCTGCACATGAAGTTTACTCGATTCTTAACTTTGTCATCAGTTTCTGTAAGATCCCTGCATTCTCTTCAGCCACCATGCTTGTCTCTTGTGACATCACTAACTTCTCTTTTTCATTCTTTTCATATTCCTTCAGCGAGTTCCTCCCTCAGATTGTCATCTCTTCAGGGATACATTCGATAAGGTTTTCTCAGTGGATACCTTTTCTCAAATACTCGCTGCGGTATTGGCACAACTGCTGGTGTCAAACATGGCACAGCCTGTGACTTGCAACATATATGGTGGGATTTCCTTCAGAGGCATGCAGCTGTTCCTCTACAACGTGTCCTTCATGTCACTGGACATTGCAGTTTATATGAAGTGAGGCTGTGACTTGGTCTATGTGCGTTCATGTTGTGTTACCTGGGAGTGTTGCATGGGTGGCGGAGACACGTATGTAAGTGCTTAAACAAAGGTATTGTACTTAGCACAGCAGTCTGTGCCTGTCACTGTGCCTAGTGAGCCAGTTCACACCTCCTCTGGGATCAGGCTCATGGTCTTCTCCTTCCCGGACATCAGTCGCAACCTGGGGCCTGGTGGTTCTCCTCCGGAAGCGTTTGCCAGGTGCAACTGGGTGTACTTCAGTTTGACCCGCCACTTCTTGTCCAACTACTTCTTTTTGATTTCCTGCCAGGCTCGATGCCCAGAGTGTTGACCTGCTCCATGAGCCTGAGCCAGTGCGTGTGTAGCTGGCTCCATGTGGTGTGAAGCCCGGCATCCAGAGCGTGCAGATGAACTCCACCATCTGGTACCCCTCTCCTTTGGTTAAGTTCATCTTGCGCCAGACATCCTTTGCAGCTTCCATCTTGTTGGACACCATGACCTATGCAGCGATTGGGAGCACATGTGTATGGTATTTATAGTTCATCAAGGGTGTAGGTGTAGGCGTTCGACTCTGATTGGGGTGTGTACGTCATTCAGTTTTGTGGTTTTCACCATGTGTGCTGTGTCACTTGGGTGTGTGCGCAGGTATTGTGATGTTCATGTGACCAGTGGTGGGTATTATTCCTAGCGTGCACCTTGTTTGATGATTGTGGGAGCCACATGTTCTTGATGTTGTTATATGTGTGGTGAAGTCTCTATGTGCATTGTTTATGTTTGTGTCTTGGTATGTGTTTGAATGTGTCTGTGTCACATTGTGAAGTGTTTGTTCTGTGTGTGCTTTGTGTGTCTTGCATTGTGTTGGTAATGTGGGCATTGTTGGGCGCGTTTCTAGTGTACATGTGCCTTCTGGCGTATGTTCCTCCATTCTGTGCTGTAATGTCTGAGTCACAATGTCCAGCATTTATTGTGCATGCGATGTTGGTTTGCTTTCCGCCCCTTACTCCCTTTCATGTGTCCAATGAATTGTGGGCATGTCGGTGGGTGTGTGTCAGTGGGAGTGTCCCTTTACTGGGGTGTGTGTCAGTGGGTGTGTCCATTTATTTGGGGCCATTTCGCAGGGTGTATCTGTGTTTCGCGGGGAGTGCCACGGGTATAGTCTTAGCAAATGTTACGCACAAAGTAATGTAAGTATGGAGGTATTTACTAAGTGAAATCAGAGCTTGGGAGATGTGTTTGGGGTGTTGTAATCAATATGTTGGTGGTTAAGTGTGCTGCGCAATGTGGGTACATTTGCTGAATCGTTCGGTGGCGGCAGAGATGTTTGGCTTCAGAGTGTGGGAGCAGGGAAAAAACCTTTGAGTGTGGCATGTGCACATGATCATCATGTTTTACTTCAGTTTTCCTTAATGCGTTCACTTACGCTGGCGTCTGTTCCACTGACGGAAATTATATGGGTATATTTGAACATATATGGATTTTCTTAGTGAATTAGGCTTGACTTATGTACGATTTTGTGCACAGTGTGAGATATGCTAACTTTCCGTGTCTGACTTACACTGCACGTACGACTAATTAACTTTGGTCATAAACTACGCACAAAAAAGTCATAGGCCCTCATTCCGTCTTTGGAGGTAAGTAACGTCCCTTACCGGCATGGCGCAAATCACGTGTCCATGCTGGCACCAGTCTGCTAATAGAGGACTATTACGAGTTCGCAGGCACGAGCTTTGCGCCATGCCGGTAAGGTACCTAGCGCCAAGCCGCAAAAGGCTCCCAAAAAGCCCTTATCGGCATCAAGCTAAGCGCAGATAACACTACCGACACAGTTCAATGCATCATTAGCGGTGACCGTAAATATCGGTGACTGTAATTAGCGGACACTGCTATTTACGGTCACCGCTAATAAGCGGAACCGGAAAAAGTGGCATCGCACAGGAACGGGAAGGAGCACTGCGGCCATCTTTAAACACACAATCCATTGCCACCCTCAGCACACAGGACCCCTGGGATACTGCTGATCGTCAGAAAACGTCCTCCTACAAGACAAGAATGCCGAAGGCCCTGAAGAAGGGATCTGCCCACCTCAGAAAGGAAAGGTTCAATCAGGACGAGCTCCAGATGCTTGTGGACACTTTGCACGAGCATGCAGGCACAGTCTTCTCCAGCAACATGAGGAGAGAGGCAGTGCTACGTAAAAAGGAGATCTGGGCACTTGTTGCCCAGAAGGTTAGTGCAGTGGGCAACACACCCCGTACAGTGAAAGACTGCCGTAAGCGTTGGGACGACCTGCGCCTAAGGGTGCGCAACATATTATCCGTCAATCGCAGCCAGGCCATAGAAACTGGAGAAGGACCTAGTTCACCCATAAAGCTCACCCGATGGGAGGACACATGCGCAAGCATGATTGGGACAGAATCCATTGAAGGCGTAGGCAAGATGGAGAGAGGTGCCACTACATCTGGCGATGGAGGTGAGTGTCAAAAGTGAACACTGCTATGCCAAATCTGATGAAAGTCAACGCCAATGTCAGTTCAATGAGTCACGCTATGGTCGGCCACACACACACACACACTCCCTGTAAAGTAGGCCAAAGCATCAGAGACACATGCTGATGCCTACTGCAAGGCAATATTATACATGACACATACCACACAAAGTAGGAAATTCCACAAGGCACACAGCGTGCATGACCAAAATGGTATGCTTGTCAGACAGCACTTTTCCTGGCCAACATGAGTGATGCCGACATATTCCTGCATTAACCACCCATGTATGAAATGACGTGCCCTTCCCAACACAAATGCCTATTACCCACATTTGTGTGGATGAGCAATTATCCCAATGTATGTATGATGCCTATCTAAACATCACTCATGCCGTCCCTCTCTTCCACCCCCACAGGCAGTAACCATGACAGCGATGAGCAGGACGACACCCCTGCACAGGCCACACCCAGTAAGAGGTCCCAGATGGACAGCAACCAGCCGTCAACCTCCAGGGGACAAGCCAGTGTGCACCGTGTCCCAGCAACCAAGCCATCGCAGGTACAAGTTCCACCTGTACCACCAAGGCCTGTGGAGGGCACAGCACCACCACCACCCCCACCCACTGTCCTGCCTGGAGACACCTGTGAGACACCCCATTCGGAGGAGTCTAGTGTGGCTGTGGAGGTTGCAGCCACGGCACCCCTGACAGTGGATGACAACCAGGAGGAAATCTGGGGCACCATGGAGGACGATATTATGCATGTGGTCCTTCTTACCCCAGCCCAAATTGCATCCCCCCAAGATTCATCGACCGATACCGGGAATGCCACCACCCTAGAGCTGTCCAGCCATGACCACACCCAGGGACATCTGAGTCCAGTTTTCAGTGTTGGGGAGGATGAGCAGGCTGGGCCTAACAGCCAGCTTCACAGCACATCCACAGGTGCACCCGCAGGGCCGCAGTGGACTGACCTGCTCACTGAACTTGTTCGTGAGTTTGTACAGGACAACCGTCAAGCCAGAGAGGAGTGGCATACAGAATTAGCTGCACTAGGCCGGTCCATTACGGACAACACCAGCCGCCTCTGCGAGGAGGTCTCGGCCCTCCGGCAGGTGCTAGGGCGCATCGAGGATACCTTGGAGGCAGGTCATCTGCCCCACAACCTCAGCAGGAGACCACACCGTCGTCCTGCAGTTCCACCCAAACGAGCCCGCTCCGCAGGTCGGCCCGTGCACAGCGCCGATGGGACATGCCACCCCTGGCTCAGTGAATGCAGAGTGAATGGCATGCAAGCCTCATGTAGGCTTAGGGGACTCAATGGGATTTGCGTGGGGGAGTTCTGGGGGGGAGAGGGAGGAGGGTGAGGGTGTGTGGGGGAGTTGTAGGGTGGGAGGGTGTGTGGGGGAGTTGTGGAGGGAGGAGGGAGGGTGTGTGGGGGAGTTGTGGGGGAGAGGGAGGGTGTGAGGGTGTGTGGGGGGTTTTGTCACTTATGTTTATATTGTTACATTCAATACACCGGTTGTTTGAAAAAGAAGACATGAGTGGGCATTCATCAATGCGCATGTGTCATTTAATTATTTACAGTGCACAGTGTACAGGTACCCACACACCCAGTGCCCTCTGTCCAACCATCATGTCACACTCTGCTGAAATGTGTGTCAGAAATATTGTGCAATCACTGACTGGTGCACAGCACGTCCATCCTGTGCATCGGCACCGTGATGAAGTCCTGCCACATCTTCATCTTCCCCTTCATCATCATCAGGTGGTAGCAGTTCAATGTCAGGGGGCAGGGGCACATTCCGGCGGATACACATATTGTGCAGCATTATACATGCCATGATGATCTTGGCCACCTTCTCATGCCTGTAGAGGAGTGCCCCACCCGACCGGCTGAGGCAGCAAAATTGTGCCTTCAACAGGCCAAAGGTCTGCTCGATGACCACACGGGTATGGGTATGGGAATGATTGTAGTCCTCCTTGTGCCTGTTCTGTGGGTTTTGGACAGGGGTGAGGAGCCACGGCTTCAAGGGATAGCCACTATCACCTGTATGAGAGCAAAATGAAGGTAAATGTCAGGGGAATCATGAGGAACAGCTGTACTAGTCACACATGCCAGCAGGTCATTGTTGCCCACATGCACATGTCCATAGATGCATTTACGCCATTTTCTGTCCCTCCATGTGTCCTGTGCCATGGTCTAATGGTGTGGTTTGGATCTTCAAGATGATACATGGTGTGCACTGCCGCCTTGTTGCAAATTAGTGAGGTGTTGTGTCCTGTGAGATTTACTAAGAGGGAGCATAGTCTGTGCAATATTGGGAAATCAGCATTTATCATTTCCATGGTGACATGCAGTACTCCTGTCAGTGTGCCAGCCCTGTGCCAGACAGTGGATTACCTAGTAGGTGCAGTTTGATGCATTCCCAGGGATGCTTGTCCTGTGTGGTGATATGCTGGAGACAGCAACATGGTGCATATGCACTGCATGGTGCAGGATGGCATTACGGAGGGTGAGGGTCGCTGATGGGTGGTGGGCATGTTGTGGGATGTGGGGTGGTGGTTTCCTGTTAGTCATGTCGTGATAGATGTCGACCTTACTTCATTCATATGGGATTTGTGTGTTTTGTATGGTTTGTGATGGTTTCGGGCACAATGTTTAGTGATGTGCATATTGTGCAGTCACATCAACATTGGCAGCATGGTGGTGTGTGCATCTCTCCCCCCTTTTCAATGCCTTGTGCCATTCCTGCTACTTACCAAGCAGCCAGGCATGTTGTCCAGCATGTCGCTCCATGAAGCATGGAAGCGTGGAGTTCCACAGGACCAAAGAGTCATGAGTCGATCCTGGATATAGGGCACAACAATGTGTGATGGTCTTGCTGGTGTTGCATACCATCTGCACATTGATGGAGTGGTATTGCTTGCGGTTGCGGTACACTTGCTCCATGGCATGCGGGACCCCCAACTCACGTGGGTGCAGTCGAGGGCACCTACAAAATTTGGCATGCCTGCCAGTGCATGGAAGGCAACTTTTGTATCAAATATCTACTGGGGAGTCTGTGGTAGGGATATGTAGTCCCTCGTTTGCTTGAGGAGGGCATCCAGCACTTGGTTCAGTATCCGGGAAAAAAAGGGTTTAGCTATGCCATGCATGTGCCCCACTGTGTGCTGGTAGGTGCCTGTTGCAAGGAAGTGGAGCACAGACACTACCTTCAGTAGAGGGGGGATGGCGGTGCGTATTTCAATGAGGCTCACTATGTCGTCATATATCAGATCCACTATGGTGGTGATGGTGTCCCAGTCCAGACGGTACAGGGTGTGGATCTGCTCTGGGGTTAGGTTGAAAGGACTGGCTCTGATACGAGTGATTGGGGGCTGCCGGCGTGGTAACGGTGGCTGCACTGGTGGGGCATGCTGGGCCTGCCCCACCCTCCTTCTCCTCCTGCGTCTCCTCTGTGGTGGCGGCTGTTGCTGTTGTTGTTGATGTTGTGGCAATGCAATCAAGTCCTCCAGCTCCAGTAAAGCAACTACTATTGGAATTATCTTGGTGTGGGAGGCAGTGTGGTATGTGGGTGTGCTCCTTTTGTACTGGGCCAGACTCCATTGCCGCCACCTGTGCTGATTGTGTGACTCAAATTGACAGCGGAAAGAATAAAAACACTGAATCTAAATTACCGCAAAAAAGTTCAATGCAAAGACACAACGACAACCAAAATCCCTGATTACCAACCTTTACTTAGTCCATTCAAAACAAAAATGAAAAAGAAAAATGTGGTTGGGGGAGACATCAAAAACCATCAATATGATAAAATCCTAGTGACAAGAAGAGCTTTAGTAAGAAGCCTAACAAAAAAGGCAAAAAAAAGCAACACGGAAGCTGACTTAAAGAAGGCACATGCGGCGAGAAATGATTTTCGAAAGTGGCTGAGACAGCACCGAATCTCCCTGTACCAAAAAGACGCGGAGGAGATGTTAAAGAAACAAGGAAGCAAAAACACGGGGGACTTTTGGTCCCTTATTAAACAAAATCGAGGGCGCACCCCATGTCGTCGCAGGCAAATTGTGTGAGCGAAGAAGCGTGGGTAGCGCATTTCTCAGTCCTTTTCAAGATCCGGATGAAAAAACGGTAAGAGAGGAAAAAGCAGACCATCAGAAATGGCACAACTTTTCAGATGAGGACGATATTAAAGGCATCATAAGGAAACTAAAAACATTGCGCGCACCAGGTCCAGATGGTATTTCTAATCTAGACCTTAAATCCTTCTCTGAAGAGTGGACGCCTTTCATCAGCAAAGTCTTCAAAAACTGCACCGCAACTAAAACAGTGCCGGTCTCATGGACGTCATCCGTGGTAGTACCAATCTTTAAAAAGGGAAGCAGAACTGACCCCGCTAATTACAGACCGATAGCGCTTTTGGACTGCATAGGCAAAGATTTCGGTATGCTCTTACTCAAGATATTCCAAGTCTGGTCAAAGTCTGTTCCATTGCACGATCCTTTCCAGTTGGATTCCAAAAAAATGCGGGAGCATCAATTAACATCATGATTCTCAGCCTCCTGAAAAGCAAAGCGCTAGAGAGGTCTTCTAACATTTACCTAGCCTTCATTGACCTCACTCAGGCCTTTGATAAGGTGGATCGAGCCTTATTGTGGAATAAACTTGAAGCAGCAAACTGTCCGAAAAACATCTTGGCCCCGATAACAGCACTCTATTCCAATACATCGATGCAAGTAAAACTAAATAGCAAGGGCCTGCTATCGGCTAGTATTCCAATCACAAGGGGCGTCAAACAGGGGTGCCCTTTGGCGCCAGCTTTGTTCGCGGCATTTATTGGACATTACAAAGAATCAACGGAACTGGTCAGAGCTTTCCCGCCAAAGGTTGGGTATGTACAAGTCCCCAGAATCCTCTATGCAGATGACATCACCCTGATCGATCAGACTCTGATAGGCCTTAAACGTCAAATGACTAATCTGGTTGAGTATATCAACAAAAATAAACTTCTAATCAACATTGAAAAAACGAAAATAGTGATTTTGGGCAAAAAGAAAAAGTGCGATAAAATATCATCATGGTCGTTGGAAAACATGCTGGTGGAAGTGGTCCCAAAATTCAAATATCTGGAGGTCATGCTGGATAACACCAAACAGGAGACAAGCATACAAAATTTAATCTGGTCCAAAGTCCGTACAATGACTCACAGGCAAGAATGTTGGACAACAAGTTTGGGCGTTTCTCGCTGCTACCAGTGTTGAAATATTATAAGGCAAAGGTCATCCCGTGCCTGACATACAGAGTTGAAGCCATGCCCCTGCTGCCGGAAAAAATTTGGCCAAAAATTGAAGCCTTTTTTTGGAGATCGCTGTTGTCAGTTCCAAACTCCACTTCACTACCCAAACTAAGAAAAGAACTGGGACTGATCTCATTAAAAGCCGTAGTGGAAAATAACACCTTATCCCTATATAGAAAAATCCTCCTACCAGAATCACCAACTCTTTACAACGTGATGGCGAAGGAAATCAAGTTAGGGAATTCCAATACTCTGACAACATGGGTGGACAAAAAGAAGGCTCAACTAACTTCATTTGCTTGCTCGCAAGAGGACTTGTTGACCAATCCTCTCAGAATAAAGAGAAAACTGGAGGAACTGGATTGGATTGCTACCTTAGAGATGGTTGAAAAGAACAAACTCTTAAACCTCCTACCTCCTCTACGGAGAAAATATAACGATCTGGCCGAAATCTACAAAAAATTCCCCAGCAGGCCATTGAGACAGCTCTTTATGAAAGCAAGGCTAAATTTGTTGCCAACTAACGCAATTCAGTTTATTAGAGGAAACAGTCCATCAAACTCCTGCATATTATGCAAAGAGGCAAAGACGGTAGAAACGGTTCAACATCTACTAACTTCTTGCCCGGCGTTGAGAACGCTGAGAAAGGCTTATTTGTCAACTGTCCTGGAGGCCTCAATTTTACGGGAAGAGGAAACTTGGTGGCAACGGCTAATTAGCGGCCAGAAAACATCCTGGGCAATTGCCTCGGCAAAGATTTTGCAGCAGGCTTTCATCTTGATAGAACAAAGCAAAGAAGAAGAAGTCAAAAGCTAAGCCAAACAATCTCTCTTTCCTACGGCTCTTCGTTATGAGAACAGGAGAAATAGACTTTGACAATTTTGTTAAAACCAATTAACTTTTGGTAAATACAATAAAAAAGAAAAAAAATAAGGGTAAAATCTGTCTGCAAAGGCACAGAAGATATGAGCTATATGATAACATATCAATAAAACACATGCCTATTGAAATACTGACATGCCACTGCTCAATGGTGAAAGGATGTGTCTAGAGGAGCTTGATTCTGAAACAGTTGCTGATCAGTAGTCAAGATCCTTATCCTACACATGCCACAAACTATTTAGTCATCAGAGCCATGTTAAACCAAAGTCTCACATCATTCCCTTTGCAGTTGATGAGCCAGTGCAAGTGGATCTAGGCCACCTGGCCTAAGCCCCTCCCACCTATCAATCACTTTAAACTGCTGGTGCCTTCCTGGTTTGGCACTCTTTTCCACTACTTAAGCAGCCCTCCATCCTCTTTTCCTTTGCAGTTGGTGAGCTGGTGCAAGTAGATCTAGGTCACCTGGCCTAAGCCCCTCCCACCTATCAATCACTTTAAACTGATGGTGCCTTCCTGGTTTTCTTCTCTTTTTTCCTACTTAAGCAGCCCTCCAGTCTCTTTTCCTTTGCAGTTGCTGAGCAGGTGCAATGGATCTGGCCTAAGCCCCACCCACCATCTTAGTCCTGCCTCTTCCTTGCTGCTCTCAACTCTTAGATCAAGGTTGTCTCTCACCCGGGGGTCTGAGTGAAGGGCAGACAAAGAAAAGGGCAATTCCTGTTTGGAACTGTTCCCCCCGGGAGGACCCAGGGCCAGAACCTCTGCTCTGACAACAGGAACGCAAAAAAAAAACATGCGTTTTCTCCCTCCGTTCCCACAGGATATCCTCATCATCATCAGGCAACACAAACAGCAATGAAATCACCCCCTCCTCTAAGGCATGGACTCTGCAATGCAGCAACCTCACCCACATCATCCCCAAGCCCATCAGTGCCCCCCCTCAATGTCCACAACACAGAGGTTGATGCTCGCCATGTCCGCTCAGCTATCAACCATGCAACAGACATCACCAACCTCATTACCACACAAGACCTTGACACCATCTTCATCACCAAGACGTGGCTGACACCCACCTCCACCCACATCCTAGACGTCCTTGTCCCCACAGGGTACAGCATCCAACATAGAGACCAACTGAACAAGATAAGGTGGAGGCCTCACAGTCGTCCAAAAGACCTTGTGGCCCTGTGCCAGACTTGACGTCAACAACATTGGCTCCTTTGAAGTCCTGCCCTGCCACATCCTGCTCTCTCTGACAGATACAGACACCCTCCATCTCATCTACAGATCACCCAAACCCGACACCACCTTCATCAGAGACTTAACAGAGCTGGTCCCCACCATGTGCCTCACACACGCCAAGAACATCTTCCTAGGCGACATGAGCCTCCCAGGCAACACAGCCACCAAACCGTTGAAGGAAGAACACCTCAGTCTTCTTGACACCATCAGCCTCACACAGCACATAAAAAACCCAACACATCAGAAGGTAACATCCTCAACCTAATCATCATTGCACTGTCTTCTCTCCACTATAGCTCTCCTCTCCGTCTTAATTGATCTGAACACCTAGTCATGCCTTTCAACATCCTGCACACCAACCCATTCAAGCACTCCCAGCTGGAACCCATCAGACAAACCTTAAGTTACTTCAAGATCGTCACATTAGAAGCCCTTGCGGAAGACCTTGCCAACCTCCACCTTACATGGACCGAACACCCCCAACGGAACTGTGACTCTCTACTGGAAGCCCCCAACACCACCCTTTCAGACCTCCATTGACAGACATGCACCTCTGAAATAATGCACCTGCAAACTGAAACCGTCAGCACCCTGGCAGATGCAAGAACTCAACTGCAGCAAACGAGTCATCCGGAAACAAGAGAAAACCTGGTGCTGCTCCAGGACCGCATCTGACCTAGGGCTCCTCAAGGAACTCTGAGCCAAAAACTCATCAACAAAGCCAAGGCCTCCTACTATCAGAAGACCATAGAAGAAGCCGACAACAAAAGCAGAACCTTCTTCAAAGCAGTCAAGCACTGCATCAACTCACTATCCGACCCTGTGATACAGCACTTAATCAAAAAATCCTCTACGATCGACACCTTGTTCGCAAACAAAACCAGCAAGATTTGCCAGCACATTGACACCAGGTCCCCTTCCACAGATCCACCTAATGTCCCTCCTCATGAAATCTCCATACCCTGGACAACATTCGAAACACTCTCGACAGAGGACCTGGTGGAAACCCTGGCCGCCCTAAAAAACAACATTGTATACAGACAACATCCTACCAGCATCCATCCTCAAGAACCTTGCTGCAGAAGCTCTCCTTCCCTACTTGCAGATAATCAACAGCTCCCTAACTCAAGGCACCTTCCTGTCGACCCTAAAAACAGGACGAATCCTTCCTCTACTAAATAAATCCACTTTGGATCCTGACAACCTATACAACTATCGCCCCATTACCCATCTTCCCTTCCTAGGTAAAATCATCAAGAAAGCGGTAGCTGTCCAACTCAAAAGGAGACATCTGCCCTTCTCACACCATTAAGATGTGCACTGACCCCCCTGCACCTATCATGTATAAATGCCTATGTTACCCCATGCTCTGTTTAAAAAGCTATCAAAGATACCTAGTTCACACTGCTTCTCAAAAAATCCTCCTTGGACCGCACCCTACCCACCTGCAGACCTATCACCACAGTACCCTTCCTCCTCAAAATCCTTGACTGCACAGCCTACTCCCAACTCCAAACCCATCTACAAACTGAAAACCTTTCACAAGTCCAGCTTTAGACCCATAGACAACAGCAAGACCACCGTCCTTGACCTCAAAATCCAGCTCAACAGTATATGCAATACAGGCAAAGTCGCCATCCTTCTCTTTCTAGACCTCTCTGCTGCCTTTGTTCTTGTCGATCATGACATCCTCTGCCAGCACCTCACATCCATATTCAACCTCTCCAGAGAAGCGACCAGCTGGATTAACTCCTTTCTTAGTGACCGCACCTCTAGGAATATTTGCTGGCACTTAACAAGCTGACCCTATCCCTGTCTCCTATGGAGTCTCACAAGGCTCTTGCCTGTCATGCACGCTGTATAACATGTACACAAAGCCACTATTTCACCACCTCGACAATCTGAACATTCCCTACACAAACTTTG
The DNA here is from genome assembly GCF_040938575.1 of Ambystoma mexicanum. Lineage (NCBI taxonomy): Eukaryota > Metazoa > Chordata > Amphibia > Caudata > Ambystomatidae > Ambystoma > Ambystoma mexicanum. The sequence continues at coordinate 686,515,809 of NC_090931.1, read as the reverse complement.
CTGATGACACCCAAGTCGTACTGAAACTCAATGGTGACTACACCACATATTCCGACAACATCAACCAAGTTTTTAGCATCATCCAAGCATGGATGCCAAGACCATCACCTTTTCTTGAAAGATGATAAATCAGAGCTCCTCATTGTTGACTCTTCACATCGTCTCAAACACCTATATCCAGCTTATGTGTGCTTCAATATCGATGGCGTGTGACCACAAAAGTGATGGGTGGAAGGTTTCGAATGAATCTGAACCACTGGCAATTGCTCTGGGCAACCTTCCACACCACCGTTTTTTAGCCCGTCTGCGCCATTGCAAAAGGGGTCCAGCCATGTGCAAATCAGTCAGCTGCCGCCACCAATGGTAGCAACCCAGCCCGAACTGCTAGGCCAGGTCCCCTCTGCACAGAAAACCAAGCAACCCCAGACATGTTTCGGCCTTGTTGGACCTCCTCAGTGAGGTGCAGCATGGTTCCCTATGGCGCAACGAGCAAGGGACCCAGGTCTGGGCATACCCTCTCTCACAAGGAGAAACAAACTGACCACAAAAGTGATGGGTGGAAGGTTTTGAATGAATCTGAACCACTGGCAATTGCTCTGGGAAACCTTCCACACCAACGTTTTTTAGCCCGTCTGCGCCATTGCAAAAGGGGTCCAGCCATGTGCAAATCCGTCAGCTGCCGCCACCAATGGTAGCAACCCAGCCCAAACTGCTAGGCCAGGTCCCCTCTGCACAGAAAACCAAGCAACCCCAGACATGTTTCGGCCTTGTTGGACCTCCTCAGTGAGGTGCAGCCTGGTTCCCTATGGCGCAGCGAGCAAGGGACCCACGTCTGGGTATACCCTCTCTCACATGGAGAGACAAACTGTGACCACAAAAGTGATGGGTGGAGGTTTTGAATGAATCTGAACCACTGGCAATTGCTCTGGGCAACCTTCCACACCACCGTTTTTTAGCCCGTCTGCGCCATTGCAAAAGGGGTCCCGCCATGTGCAAATCAGTCAGCTGCTGCCACCAATGGTAGCAGCCCAGCCCGAACTGCTAGGCCAGGTCCCCTCTGCACAGAAAACCAAGCAACCCCTGACATGTTTCGGCCTTGTTGGACCTCCTCAGTGAGGTGCAGCCTGGTTCCCTATGGCGCAGCGAGCAAGGGACCCACGTCTGGGCATACCCTCTCTCACATGGAGAGACAAACTGTGACTACAAAAGTGATGGGTGGAAGGTTTCAAATGAATCTGAACCACTGGCAATTGCTCTGGGCAACCATCCACACCATCGTTTTTGAGGATGGAAAATAGGGAGAGTGTTGTGACATCTAGAGGACATGGAAGTGACACAGAAGGAAATGCAGTAGAGAAATTGAATGCAGTTGTGACATTTTTGAATGTGCATTTGAAAGTGAGATGTCTGAAGTATATGAAACTGGTTGTTTTGTTTTGTTTTGAAAATGATAGGGATGGATTCAGGAGTCATGCATTAAGCATGTACCAGAAAGAGACTGGCTTTTGTCACAGTGCAATGTGACTTTGCATCATGGCTGTTTGATTGCAGCAATGATGAGACATTGGCATCTGACCATTTGACAATTTGCAGCAGCACTATTGGGGAATGCCGACCGACCGACCGACTTGAGGCCTTAGTGTACACCTTGTCCAATTTCTGTGCTCTGAGAATGTACCCAGAAAATCTGCTGCTAGAGAGACTTTGTGGCATCACAACTATTGCCATGGAGAGAGAAGAGATTGTGACCGACTGTGCAGAGAGAGATACACCTTGCAGCATCCTGTGCCAAGAAGTGAGAGTGAAGAGCAGTGAGAAAATTGCTCAGCAGTGAATCAGCAGCAGTCGAGAGCAGAAGAAGAAATTCTAATTGCTTCATGAGCAGCTTTTGCAATCTGCAGCGAGAAGAGAATCCATTTGGAATGCCTTTTGCACCAGACAAGTTTGGGCCTGAGCAGAGAAAGAGAGAAAAATGCAGCAATGAGCAGCAATGAGCAGCAATACACGCTCTGAAAGCATTTCTTGCCTTGTCCATGTTTGAATAGCTCTTGTTCTGTTAAGTGAAGGAGACACAGCATATGGTGCATTTCTGAATGAGTGCACCTGTAACGCTGGTTGTCCCTCATTTGAAGCGCATGGGACTGGCTGGCAATGGAACAGCATGACAACAGCATGACCTGGCGAGAGGAGAGAATTTGAACCTGCTTGAGTTTGGGCCTACGGAGAAGGGCCACACTGTGTCCAGAGGAGCGTAACCACCTGCATTGGCAATGTCTTGCAATCACTCTAAATGAGTGCACCTGTCGCCTTTGTTCATGATGTGAAGGGAAAAAGGGAGCGTAAGCATCGATTGGCATCAATTGAAAGTTCTGACACGCGGTTTTTCCCTGTGCTACCTTTGAAGTGAAAGGGCATATGTTGATCACTCCATGGGGACAAGTGGGGCATACATATGGTACCTGACACTTGCTTGCTCCTTGATGGAGCCCGATGCAAAATCTCATTCAAACAGGCCAAACTGAATTGGCTTGTACACATTTCTGCTGCCTGAACATTGATGGCTTGAACACTTTGCTGTTTCACACGTTTGCTGTTGTGGAGAACACCTTGGTACCTGAACTTTTGACCTTTTGCTGAACACTGAACTTTCTCGTTGTGAACACATTATCCGCTTTGTGAACACTCGCTTTGTTGACACTTGCTTTGTTGACATTCCTTGGCTGAAACTTTTCGCATTAGAATTGATTTGTACTGAATTTGTAATGTGCACGGTTGTGAGGACACACATACCTCATGAGTGACTTGGAAATAACTTGGACTGGAATATAACTGAAATGGCCTATATGACCAATACACTGCATGTATACACTTATATGTATGCATTGGTCACTGAATGTTTGGCCTGTTTGGCTACTGACATCTGTACTGACGTTTGACACCTGTGAAACTGATTGTCATATGTTGTGCTTGACACATTGATATGGAAACACCTGTATGCACACACCTTTGGCTTGTAGACACTTTGACTTCTGACTTTTTGCACGACTTTTGACCTTTGACCTTTGGCTATGCTATTCTGATTTCTGACACATTTGCAGCTTTGCATTTGATATTTTAGCTTGCCACTGATAGAGTGAAATGCTTGCATTTTTTAGAAAGGTTTTTTATGCATCATGATACATGCTTTTTCCTTTCTGTAACTTTGCTTGGTATTAGACTGCCACTATTGCTATGTTATGTATGACATATGCTATATTTTGTTTTGATTTATCTAACGATAAGAGGAGAGAATTGTTAATCTGATAAAATGAGGAGCCTGGTATTGTTATCATTACACTCATCATTAGTATCTGTAGAGAACCATTACCCAATCATTACTCTTTGCAATGGAATCATTCCAATATTGCTATTCCATTGTTGCATTCTGTTTAGTTCTGATTAGTACATTGCTGAAGTAGACACTGTCCACATATTAGACTGTCACCTTTGTATGCATTTGCAATATGCTTTTAGAATGATATTGCCTCCACTTGCACTTGCACATAGTTGAAGTGTCATGTAGTGTTTTAGAGACACAACATATACTCACCATGATTTGCTGTTCATCTATGTTTGCATTAGATATAGCGCTTAGAGAGAAAATGCATTGCTTGCACCACACACACACTGGCATATTTGAAATACACGTAAAGACATTCACACATTGTTATGCTTTGTAGAGACACATTTAGAGACTGTCATGCATGTATGTATGTATGATTGAGTATGCACCTAGAATGAGTTTTGCATTTAGTTAGTGCTTGCATTGCGAGAGATTTGCGGTAAACACTAGGAAGCATTCAGAATGAGACACGAGGCCTATGAGCCATTTTTTGATGGAGAAAGACAGAAGTTGTTCAGTGCGGAGAAATGTTATGGTACACTGTTCGTAAACATTGGCAAACATACACAGATGACATGAACCCTTGTCCGAGAGGGAAGCTTATCAGCTTGGCTGGTGTGCTTTGCGGAGAGACTGTAAAGGTGTGGGCTGCGCCAAGGGAGTGGGTAGACAGGAGAGAGGGAAGCATTTTCACACAGAAGAGGTGCTTTAAGAACAGGGCCTAAGAGTGCATTTTGCAATGCAGAGTGAAGCCTACAGTGGAGAGAATGGAGAAACAGGGAATAGATGATGTATTTCGCAACATATTCGGAAGGCCAAGAGGGAGAGATATGAGGTCATGCTGACAGCACACGAAGTAACAGGACATGCCGAGACAAATAACACGCAAGGAGACAGGCAGGCATTTTGCTAAATGCTGAGGGAGAGACATTTTTAGACATTCTGTGCGTCACTGGAGACTATAACAAGGAGGGCTGGAGAGAGAGAGAGAGAGAGAGGAGTTCGGAAGAGTTGTGAGAGACGGAAGAGTTGGGGGACTGCACTAGAGATCAGGAGTTGGCCAGAGAGATCGGGAGAGCCACAGAGAGAGAGTTGGCTGGAGATGGTGCTTGGTGCAGCAGACTGATGGGCCTTGATGAGATCGAGAGCTTGGCAGTTGGCAGTCTTGAGGCCTGCCACTGGCTGATTGACAACAGAATGGGAAGTATGGGTATGGCCTAGGCTTAAATTGATTAATAAGAACAGACACACACACACACAGGTTTGGGTGAAGGGGAAACTAGAGAGGGATTGTCTAGAGCGTGGATGGTGTGGATTGATGGTGTGGATTTACCCATGAAGGTGATGGATGCTAGCGCTTGCATTAGATTGCATTAGAACCACACACTTGCAGCACAGGCTTACATAGTTACTGCATGGTAGCTTTGCACCAGAAGTATAAAAGGTGCAAATTAGACATAGCATTAGAACGGCCTGCATTGTCATGTATTATGCTTAGCTGTGTGTATATAAATAAATGTATCCCATTGTTATAAATTGAATCGATTCTTTGTGTTTTCTTTGTGTCTTAGTGTTATTTGTTATTGCCCACAGTAGTAAGATAGGTGTATGTTCTAGGAGTACACAGTGCACATGGGGCCTGATACGAATGCAGTCAAAGGGGGTGTATAGTGATCCACTCCCCATTTGGAGATTGTCCAAGATTGTCTGAAGACCGTGGTTGCCCAAGGTGAGGGGGAGGCAACACGACAGTTAGCTGGTTTGGTTTTTCAGACTGACAGGGTCCAGCCATGTGAAAATCAGTCAGCTGCCGCCACCAATGTTAGCAGCCCAGCTGGAGCTGTTGGGCCAGGTCCCCTCTACTCAGAAAACCAAGCCACCCCAGACATGTTTCGGCCTTGTTGGACCTCCTCAGTGAGCTGCAGCCTGGTTCCCTATGGCGCAGCGAGCAAGGGACCTACGTCTGGGCATACCCTCTCTCACATGGAGAGACAAACTGTGACCACAAAAGTGATGGGTGGAAGGTTTCGAATGAATCTGAACCACTGGCAATTGCTCTGGGCAACCTTCCACACCACCGTTTTTTTAGCCCGTCTGCGCCATTGCAAAAGGGGTCCAGCCATGTGCAAATTGGTCAGCTGCCGCCACCAATAGTAGCAATTGCCAGTGGTCTCAATATCGATGGCAACATCGCCATGGTCTCTAAGAACGTTAAAACAATGGGTGTCTGCCTTGACTCTGAGATATCTATGCAAAAACATGTCAAAGCCCTGCCATCCTGAGCTGCTTACTTCTCTAAACTTATCAACCTCAATAGGAAGTTTCTATCCACTGCCAACTTCCTCACACTAGCCAGAGCCATCATTGGTAGCAAATTGGACTATTGTAACGCCATTCTCTCTGGCACTTCGATTAGAAAAATCACTAAACTCCAATTAATCCAAAACAGAGCCCTTGGAGCTGACTGGGGCTTAAAGCACAGAGACTACATCTCACAAGCAAAATGGGAGGCCGACCGTCTACCCACCAAAGCCTGCATTGAGTTTAAAATCTTATCCATTATTCAAAGATGTCTACACAATACATCACCCTCTTACCTCAACCACCACATCTCTAAAAGCATCAAACAACGCTGCCTGCACTCCTACTTAACCTTGTCTTTAGCCACACCTAGATTCACCAGAAAAAGGGTTGGTGGAGCTAGCTTCCCCTTCACTGCCCCATCACTTTGGAATGCCCTCCCACCCTGCATCCAAGACAAACTCTCCTACTTGCTATTTAGAAAAAAAACTGTACTGTTTAACAAATACACATACTTTGTCTGCCATCCATTGAACTGTAACTTCTGTACTCTCTTCTACCATTTCATGTACTAGCACCGTGATACCTCTGGATCTGTGCGCTACCAACAAATGAAATAAATAATTAAACACATTGACACCAACAATCTCCTCCAAACCTACCAATCCGGGTTCAGACCCAGATGCAGCACAGAGATAGCAACCATATATGTGGTTGATGACACCCTCAACATCCTTGATAATGGCCACCCCCGCCTCCTGGTTCTACTCTAACCCTCAGCTGCTTTTGACATAGTAGACCACCAGGCATTTACAGACACACTAAATCGGTGAATGGGAATCACCAACCTTGTCCCAGCAGTTTGTTCAGATGGGCTCCTCTAGATTGCCAATGCTACCCGTCAGCTGTGGAATCCCTCCGAGTACCATCCTCTCCCCAGTGACCTTCAATCTTTACATGAAGCCGCTGGTAGCCCTTCTAGACACATACAGTAGCCACATCCACCAATACGCTGATGACACACAGCGATACCACAAAATCGACTCCATCAAGGACATCCATAGACTCAAAACCTGCCTATCGCTGATCCAGCTCTAGATGTCCAGAGCATACCTGAAGCTCAGCCCCTCCAAGACCAAATTCCTTTTCTTCACCAACAGCACTGAACTCCCCGACATACAGACCTAGCTATCAATTATGAACTCTGAGGGATTCACACCTGAGCTCACCACCGGTGCCATGTCCCTCGGGTTCCACATCGACAAACACTCTCCTTTAAGACACATGTAGCTATGAAAACTCAGACAGCTTGGCATCAGCTATCTCTCATGTGAAAAGTCAAGCCCTTCCCCCCTCCCGACAGCTTTAGATCCACCGTTCAAGCACTGGTCATATCCCCCCGGGATGGGTCAATGCACTACTCAAATGCCTCCTATTGTCCTCCATTGTGCCCCTCAGAAGTGTCCTACACACATCCAAATGCTTCCTCAACGGTCTGCGCAGATACAACCACATCATGCTGGCCTTCATTGACCTTCACTGAATCCCACCACGTGCACAAATCACCTTCAAGTCTTGCTGAATCATCTATATGGCAGTACCCAGGCCACCCAGCTACCTTGCAGAGAAACTCAGCATCTCCAGCGGACAGTACACCACCAGAAGCCATGACATCTGCAGACTTGAAATCCGCCCCTGCAAAAAGGAAAGGAACAGAAAACAGGCCTTCTCTGCCTACCGCCCCAAGACTATGGAACCTCCTCCCCATCAGCATCAGACTCGCCCCCACGCTCGTACATTTCAGAAAATAACTCAAGACCCACCTATTCAAGGAATCTCTCTGCCTCAACACCTAGGCCATCACCTCGCCCCTCACGCCTCCTGACTCCTGACTCGTTAGATGCTGCCCACCCCTCTCCTCCCTGCCACCTGTATCCCTCCTATATGCCCCTCTGTATCCCACCCCTGCTGTATATCTGTTCTGCTGTTACCTCTGAAAATTCCTCTTTTATGCATCTGTACTGTTGTATACCTCTGTAAAGTGCTATATTATGTATCTGTAACATAACATTTGTAAAGCACACGTTCAACCCCGAAGGGGCATCTTGGTGCTAATAACATATGTTTATTGTTACCCAACTTAATGGTACTTATGTTACCCAACTTAATGGTACTTATTTTATCGACCCCCTCAGAAGGATGAGGGCTGAGTGGACCTGCCAGGATTCAAACCTGTGACCACGAGGACAAACAAAGGCCCCTGTAGTGGATGCATTAGTCCACTGAGCCAAAGATCCAACTGTATTGTTGTATACCTTTGTTAACTGCTTAGTTGATTTTCAAAGTCAGGTCTGCACTCAATAAACACCATGGTAATAATAAATAATAATAATCCCCGCCATTATGGATGATCATGTAATTACACAGTTTGAGTCTTGCATGAAAACAGATCTTCAAAAGATTCATTGGTTTCACAATACTGCTATAATTATGACACCATTAGATTTGAAATAATTAAATTATCTCAAGGACAATACTGATTGGGTTATCAAACCACCTGTTAAAGGCAACAACGTGGTACTTTGGGGTAATAAAGATTACATCAAAGAGGCACATGAACATTTAAAAGGAAATTATTGTTATCAACTATAATCTAGTTACCCTACTATGGAATGTAATCAATCGATTCAAGTATCAGATGGCAACATCAAGGTCTATTATACAAGGAAGAATATCAGTTTTTGTTAGTTAAACAACCTAATATCTCTACCGTATACTTACTTCCAATACATCTTAAGTATAGAAACAATCCACATGGTAGGCCTATTGTTAGTTCAATAGGCTCCCTAACTGAACATGTGTCTAGTTTTGTAGATTTCCATTTTTTACAACACTCCCATAGTTTGTTAGAGACACTAGTGATGTCCTAAATAGATTAAATAATGTGCCTTGAGAAGATAACTATATTGTGTTGACGTTAGGTGTTTCTACCTTATAAACTGCAGTTTCTTATATAGGCGGGCTCCATGCAGTAGAGTTCTTTTTACGTGATATATCCATGACATTTAAATAACACACTAAAATGCTACTACACATTATTGATTTTCTGTTCAGTTAAAAATACTTGTTCTTCAAGTTAGAGGAACTTAGAGGAACAGCAATGGACACTACATTTGCTTAACCATATGAAACAATGAATAATAATTATTCTTTATTTGTTTAGTTTAAAAAAAAACTTTACAATTAAACACAAAATATACATATTATATCACACACTTATTTAAAATCTTTAAATTATGACTTAATTGCTAATTGCTAATGGGCTTTTGGAAAGATTGGTTTGTTTTAAATAATCCCACAAATTTGTGGAATGAAAATATTGTAATGGTGTTATGTTACATTGATGACCTTTTTATTTGTTGGCAATGCACAGAAATAGAACTAAAAAAATGTCAGCAATTCATTATTTGGAATGATTTCAATGTACATTTTGAGACTTCAAGCCAAGGCATGTGCTTAATCTGTGAACAGAGAGGCTATTCTTCTAAAAGTGTCAAATAAGTCAAACACAAGACCTTTGTAATTCCAAGACATAACTTGTTGAAAGAAAAAACTGCATCATGTAGCTCGAGTAATTGTTGATTTATTACAACCTCTGAAATTCATATGCACCAGATCTGCAGTATTAATAACAAACATATTGTACAAAGACAAAGATCTGCAGACAATATTGTCATTCATCTCAGATTTGCTATAAATAAGTGAAAAATATGGGTGACTACGTGATAAGTAGTCAATTACAATATCTCCAAAAACATGTTGGTGACAACAACAGACAGGCTACAACCCATCTGGATCTTGTATTGTGTGCAAGCAAGTTTTGAAAACCACATCTTTTGAATTGGAAGGTAACAAATGGAAATATTATATCAACAATTGAACAGACTTTAACATTGATTTTGTTGTTCATGTCTTCATCTGTCCATGTCCCAAGCTATATATTTACAGAACAATATGAAAAATCAAAATCAGAATATTGGAACCTATAAGGGCTATACAGGAGCACTTCTCCCAACCACTCCCATTCAATTTGACCACTGATTCTATTACAGAGTGACTCTTCTTATTTCTGGTATGAAAAACCACAACTACTGCCATACATGACATAGAGTGTCTCCTTTGTTCTTTTTTTAAGTTTCACTGTTTCCATACTTTTATTTCATAAAGAAACAGTTCCAGGATTGTTTTGTCATGTACTAGTCGTATTATACAGTATAAATCTTGAAACCCCAACATTATGAATTTTGACCGTCTGCAGAGAGAAACAGAATACCAATGGTACTTAGAATTATGTTCAGCATACAAACGTCACCTAGTATGCATACTCACATGTATAAAAGTATCATCATTAATACCTGAAACAATGCTTTTTGTGGGTTAGACAGTAATTTGTACATTTTGGAAGCCATTCATCCAAAAACTTCCCGGGGGCAGCCCACCGGCACTCTCCTTTACGTGGGTTGGGCATTCTTGCTTGCATATTCGCCATGCAAAATTTCCGTCCCACCACCTTTCAAAGTCACCAGCCACCACTGAATCCTACCATAGGATCTGGATCCAAAAAGAGCTGCCCATGGGGATGCAGATGCTTCTCCAAAAAATGCCCTAGTGTTGCAGATTCTACAGGAGACAACCTACCATTATCCAGGATTAGATCTCCAATGCAGTCTAACTCCCCTGTGCCTTCAAGGAAGCTGACGTCACTCATATTCCCAGGATCTATGCGCGGTGGAGGGTGTGGGCAAGTGTTCCTTGCTACAGTACTTGCTCCCAAAGGTGTAAGGGAGCTTTTTAGCCTATGAGCAACCCTGGGAGTAGCTAAACACTGCTCAAAACTAATGTCTGTTTGGTGCATTGATTCAGCCGGAATATCTGAGTTGCTCACCCATGCTGTGGATTGTTTGCCTCTGTAATGCCAAGTCTGGCACAGATTGCATTCAAAAGTTGTTTCTCTTGATGTATTTGAGATGGAATTTTGTATCAGCCAAGCTAATGAAATCTCCTGATGTGACGTCCTGAACAGCTTGGGGTGATCATGCTTTATTCCGTGATTTCTGCTTAGCAGTCTGTTTACGCAGAACCGCAACAATCAATGTGGATGTTTTTTTCCTTTTTTCCGTAGGCGGCATCTACAGCCGTTAAGATTGCACGGATACTGTGGTGAAATATTCACCTTCCTTTCCCTTTTCACGTCTCAGATCGCACAAACTTTGAATCAGATGGAAAAAGTTTCTATACCGGAAACCGTCCTACAGGGCTTACTAGGCCTCGGCTCTCAAAGGCTTATGCGCCTGCAGTCACTTCCAGGCTGGGTATGTTGTTATATAAGAGTTTGGGAGCCTTTCAGTCTTCACCCCCTCCTTGCTTGCCCAGTTCTTCCTGGTTCTTACACTCAGAAGTTCTTGAGAGTTTATTATGCCTGGAAGCTCTAAGACTTAAATGTCCAAAGTCACTTCCTGATATAAAAGATTTTATTTGGTGGTGCAAATAAAGATTTTTTTTAGTTTCTCCTCACCTTCGTCTCACCTCTTTCTCCGCCGAACACAGAACACTCTGAGTCTGTCGGCAATCCGTCAGCAGTCTTTCAGCATGGGATTTGATGAAGATAGAAAGAAGATACTGGAGTGCTGAATTGAGTTGAGGATCAGCTCAGACACAACGGTCCACAACGATCCACCAACGGACCACAACAGACCACGTTGCAACCCACTTGTTGCCCGTGGTAAGATATTAACTCTCTGAATGTCAGAGATGAAGCCCCAAAACAAAAACACAGATGATAAATATGCATAAATGCTACCCTGCTGTGAGAAAGCCATCGTGGAAGGGGGCTCTGTCAACAACGGGTTATACAGCTCTGGGAAAGGCCTTGGAAGATTGATTGACAGCCTATATTACCAATGGCATACGGTCTTAAAGAGACAAGGACCCTTTTTGTAATCTATCTCTTCTTGTTGGTTGTCAGGAGACGGAGCAGGAAGAAAACGAAAATTTCCGTTATGAGTGGGCGTATTAGGGAAGATACGAAAGGAGAGTGTAGAGATGTTGGTTAATGCAGGGCTCGCGCTTGCCGTCGCTCGCTGTCCCGCATCACGTCTGCCTTAGATTCTATTGTGGGCGCGAGGCGAGACGCGAGTGACGGTTGGCGGAGCCATAGATTGATGTGTGCTCCCTGCGGGCCTGCTATGAAAATAAAGCTAAAGCTTTAACTGCTTAACTGCCTCGGCCCATTCTTTTCAAATGGCGACGAGGATGGGATGAGCAGGCCCGCGGGGGAATGGATGCAAGCGGTACCGCTCTTGTTTTTTTTGGCTCCTTTGAAGTGCTCTGTGGCCGCGTCGTGAATATACCTCCTAGTGTTAAGGATTGCGGAAAGGTCCGTCTGGGTTGACGGGGCCAGTGTTCCTCACACTGCTGTGTGTCAGTCACGCCCCTCCCTTCAGGACATTTCGTGCAGAGGTGAGGAGGAAGACAGGAGGGAGGGGTTTGGAAGCAGAACATATCGAATGGGAGGATCTTGGCACTCAAAGTGCGGCCCTTTCTGAATGCTGTCCCTGGACATCTCAGTTACCGTATTACTGCTAGTAAGCGCTCAAGAAAAAAAAAAAAAAAAAAAAAAAAACAAGCGTTTTTTGGATGGAATCCTGCCAAATTGGGGCACAGTGAGTGGTGATCTTTTGCTGTTGTGGCAAAGGCAGTGTTTTAGCTCCAAGGAGCGTTTGAGTGTGACAGATCTGAGTATTTGGAGGAAGGATACTCTTGTAGGATCTGATGACTGGAATTAAACGCTGGAGAGCACTATTTTTACATTTGGGTAAAAAGCCCACTGTTGACAAGAGTACATTTTAAAATTGGGGCGCTGTTTCTGATTCAAGTTAAATTCAAAGAACAGGGGCATTATGGCTGCGGCAAGTATGGCAGCACCCCCACCTTTCCTTCCGGAAGCAGGCACAGCCAATATAAGATGGGACAGATGGAAAAGGCTATTTGATACTTATCTCATCGCAATAGGTGGAGACAAATTTTCATCTGCAAGGAAGGAGGCCATCCTCCTACACAATTTGGGCGCGGAAGGGCGCAGTGTGTACGATGGGTTACCGGAACCGGCTCAAGAGGGCCAAGGAGAGGCTGACCCTTATGGCACGGCAGTAAAGAAACTGGAAACTCATTTTGAACCCAGGAAAAATGTTACGTTTGAGAGACATAAGTTCTTTAAAAGGGGTCAGGAGCCGCAAGAACCAGTTGAGAATTTCATAGCTGCGTTGAGAACTCTCAGTCATTCATGTGATTTTGGTAATCTTGCTGACTCAATAATAAGGGATCAATTAGTACGTTGTACTAATAGTGAAAGGATACAGGAGAGGTTGCTATCCAGAGATCTTCCACTAGAGGCGGCGGTAGAGTTGGCACGAAGTATGGAACAAACGACCAAATATATGTCAAATATGAAGGCGGACAAGTACGGGAGTGAAGTTGCTGCAGTTAGAAGTCCTACTCCAAGGAAACCAACATTTTTCAAGGAAATCAAATGTTTTAAATGTGGAAGCAATCGGCATATAGCCTCAAGTGTTTTCTGTCCGGCCAAGAATATTAACTGTTTAAAGTGTAAAAAGAGAGGTCATTTTGCAAGGGTTTGCAAGGAGTCAGGACAAGTCAACAGTGTGGAGATGAGCACTCCGGAACAAGAGGAGAGTCGTAGTGCACCACTTCAGGGAAGGCACGTTTTGGAAATTGCCGAATTATACCCTGAGGGGAGAGGTCCTACAGATGTTTTTTTGGTCCAGGGCAGAGTAGTAACAATGAAAGTTGACAGTTGTTCGCCGTGGACCCTCATATCGAGGAAGACATATGAAGGATGTGTACAAGGGAAAGTGGAACAGCTCAGCGAACATGATATTGAGCCGTATGCTTATGGAAACATCAAGATCAAGGTTCTTGGAAAGTTTTGTGCGTCCATTAAATACAAAGGGCGCAGTTGCGATGCAGATGTGTATGTTACACATGAAGGTTCATCCTTGTTAGGGTGGGCAGAACAAAGGAAGTTGGGTATAAGAATCCAAGCTAATGCAGAGTGTCCTGTGACAGTGGCAGAAGTGAAGGATGTTTGGGAAAAAAAATATCCTAGGGTGTTTACAGAGGATTTGGGGGTATTGAAAGACTTTGAGCACAGTATTGTACTAAAGAAAGGTGCAGTACCCAAGGTGCACAAAGTTAGACCTATTCCACACAATTTGTATGATAAGGTGAAGCTAGAATTGCAAAAACTGCTGCAAGGTGGTATCATTGAAAGAGTGGAGAGCTCTGAGTGGCTTTCACCGGTGGTGGTAGCAGCAAAGTCCAATGGTGACATCAGGTTATGTGTGGACTTAAGGGACCTAAATAGAAACATTTTGGTTGATAAACACCCTCTTCCAAATATTGGGGAAAAACTGTCCACGCTTGAGGGTGCAACGGTGTTTTCTGTGGTAGATTTGTCACAAGCGTATCATCAGGTACCATTATTGAAGGAAAGTCAAATTTTAACGGCATTTGTGACTCCCTTGGGTACATTTAAATATTGCAGAATGCCTTTTGGGCTGGCGTCGGCAGCTGCTGTTTTCCAGAGAGTAATGGAAACTGTGTTAGAGGGTGTACAGAATGTAGTGGTTTTTCAGGATGACATTCTTGTCTATGCTGGCTCGGAGGATGAACATGATGTGATTTTTGCGAGAGTATTGGAGAGACTGGATGAAGCAGGGTTGACAGTAAAGAGGAGTAAATGTAAGATAAAAGTGAGGAGTGTGGAGTTCCAGGGACATGTAGTAGACAGTGGTGGTGTGAGACCTAGAAAAAGTTTGGTAGAGTCAATCAAGAATGCGCCTAGACCCGAGAATAAGGAGCAAGTGAGATCGTTCCTTGGTCTTGCTGAGTATTATCACAAATTCGTGGAGAACTTCGCAAGCTTATCTACGCCATTGAGGTTACTCCTGGGCAAAGGGACAAAATTTTTGTGGTGCAAAGAGTGTGAAAAGGCATTTAAAGATATTAAAGAGGCAATAGTGAATGCACCGTCAATTGGTAGGTTTGTAGTCCATGATAAGTGTGTGTTGGTTGTGGACGCTAGTGGTGTAGGATTGGGGGCAACCCTTTTACAGTTTAACAAGGATAATGTGGAGAGAGTGATTGCATTTGCCTCACGGCCACTGAGAGGGGCTGAAACGAAATATTCAGTTATTGAAAGAGAAACGCTGGCTATGTTCTGGGCGGTTCACCATTTTAAATTTTTCTTGTGGGGTAGAAAGTTTGTAGTGAGGTCTGACCACAAGCCTATGGTTCAGCTTTTTGAGAGTGCAAGATGGGCAATGGGCTCGCCCAGGATTAACAGATGGGGTTTGGGACTGCAATTGTTTAATTTTGAGGTGAGTTTCTTGCCCGGAAAGAAGAACGTCGTAGCGGACTATTTGTCTAGGTTGCCAGGGAAAGAAGAAAGAGAGATTGAGAAGGGCATGAAAGAGGAGATATTGGATGAGGCAGTTGTAGCTGAGGTTGAGCAGGCGGTTACGCGGGATGTATGGTTGCGAGAAGGGCAGAAAGATGAAAACTTGGAAATGGTGAGGACATGGACTATGGAAGGATGGCCAGAAAAAAAAAGGCTAGACAGAAACTTCCACATTTGGTGGGACATTAAAGATGAGTTGTATTGGATGGATGAAAAGTTGTGGAGGGGAAAACATTGTATACCACCAGAAGGTATTAGGAAGTTATTGATAGATTTGGCTCACCAAGGTCATCCGGGAGAGGGAGCTATGAAGAGGAAGTTGAGGCAAAGCTATTGGTGGCCAGGTTTGGACAAAATGGCAGAAATGAAAGTAAAACATTGTGCAATGTGTCAATCCTGTGATAAGAGTAAAGTGGTTCGTGAAACTCCCATGATCCCTAATACTGTTCCTAGTCAGCCTTGGGTGAAACTGGCTGTTGATATTATGGGCCCAATTGCAGGTTTGGGAGAGAGTGATAAGTATTTACTAGTATTGGTAGATTTCCATTCTAAATGGATAGAGTGGGAGTCAGTGAGAGATGTGACAGCAAATGAGTTAATCACATTTTTGGAAAATATCTTTATGAGAGAAGGTGTTCCGTCTGAACTGGTAACGGACAATGGTGTGCAATTTGTTTCAGTGAAAATGAAGAGTTTTCTATCTAGTTATGGTATAACACACACAAGAACTGCGTTATACCATCCCAGAGCTAATGGACTAGTTGAGAGAGTAAATAGGTACCTCAAGGCCGGTATTCAATTAGCTTTGAACAAGGGGCAACCATGGAGAGAGGTGTTAAAACATGTGACGTGGAGCTATGTAACCACTCCACACTCTATTACTGGGGTTGCACCTTTTGTTTCGCTCAAAGGGAGAGAACCAGTGTGTCCAGGTTGGCTTGGTTTGGCAAGGTCGGTTGTGATTGATAGAGAAGAGATTATGAAGTTAATAAGGGAAGGTCAAGGAAGGAACAAAGAACATTTTGATGACAGGAAGAAAGTAAAGGAGCGTGAATGGTATGTAGGTGAAGAGGTATACATTAAAAATCCTAGGGTTGTGGAAAAATGTACTGAAAGCAAATTTATAGGACCTAAAATTATTTCTGCTGTAAGGAATGGTGTTGTTATTCTAGAAGGAGGTGAAGTTTGGTCAAAGGGAAGACTAGCAAAAGCTAATGAGATAGATCAACCTGAGGATGAGGACGTAGATTGCCAGTGCAGAATGAATGAAGAACTCGGGGGTCAGAGTGGGATGTATGAAGAGTCAAAAGATAAAGTTGGTTATGATCTGGAGCCGATGTGTGAGGGAAGTGAGAGTGTTACTTCAAAAGGAAGAATGGTTAGGAAACCAAGTTGGATGAGAGAATATCTTGGTTGAACTATATCTTGTATTTGATATTCTTGGAATTTCCTTTAATCCATGTATTAGTATAATAGAATTTTAGCATTGTTCATATACATTTGTTTTCTAGTTGCATTGCAACTAAATATTTTAGATCTTGTTGTTTAAGATTTTTTTTATTGGGAATATTACTTAGGGGGTTTTTCACATATGGTTTTGTTATTATGTTACTTGTTTTAAGGGGGGGAGATATGTAGAGATGTTGGTTAATGCAGGGCTCGCGCTTGCCGTCGCTCGCTGTCCCGCATCACGTCTGCCTTAGATTCTATTGTGGGCGCGAGGCGAGACGCGAGTGACGGTTGGCGGAGCCATAGATTGATGTGTGCTCCCTGCGGGCCTGCTATGAAAATAAAGCTAAAGCTTTAACTGCTTAACTGCCTCGGCCCATTCTTTTCAGAGAGTTACATTTGCTTTGATGTTGGAAACGTTGCGCCGTTGCGCTTACTAATACAGACTTATGAAGAAATAGTTGTGAACGTGTGTGTTGAACGTCGAGGAGAAGAAGAGGCCCAGGCAGCCAGGGAACAGCTGACTTATCGAGAGACTAATCAGGTTGTAGTCAACGCCCAGAAGGGGAGGCGTGTCTACGCTTCATTCGTCAACAGAAGGAGGCCCGGCTAATATGGATCCTCTGTGATGCCGGAAAGCCAATCAGGTTGTAGTCGACGCCCAAAAGGGGAGGATTATCTCCACTGGTTTTGGAGAGGCCAGCTCTGAACGAACCAATCCGACGTGGACAACACGTCTAGAGGGGCGGATCCACGCTCAGAGCTTCCGGTTCGCTAAGGCTGTGATCCTGATGGCAAACGGAACGGGGAGACTTACGAGGGACGGCGGTGAGTCTTTTCCGTGTGTATGATATCCTTAAATAAAAAGGGTCTGTGTGAAAGAATCCAGGACTTAACTTGAAGCACCAGAAATAAAATATGAACTAATATTCTGAGTTAACAAACAGTCACAGAGACTATATAGAATATATCGTTAAAGAAGTGTAAGGCAAAGAGCAGAGACTTATAAGGGAGTATTTAAAGGTGGAATCCCTCGTCTTCAATCGCTCTATTAAAGCAGGAAGAACTTAATAAGAAAAGGAACTGAGAACTAAAGAGAGTACAAGAAGAGAGAGAAACAAAAAGAAAGGAATTGCTGAGACTATAATCCTATCCTGATACTTACCAATAGTAACAACAATCTCTTTGCACCGGTTTCTTAGCAAAACTACAGCAACACGTATCCTTTATGAAAAGAAAGAGAAAACAAAATTTAAATAAAGTTATTTGTTGTTAATTTACCTGAAAGTCAATGTGTTACTCTTATCCCTTCAACTGAACTGGTGACAGACGCATCCCAATTTAAACAGGGGGCTAGAAGAAGAACAGTGTGGATGGTAAGCTGTGTAGGTTGGTTACTCAGGGTCTTGGAATCTTCGGCTTGGGATAGGGATGGCTGAGAAGGACTCCAGACTACATTATGGGCCTCATTACGAGGTTTGCCGGTAACCCGCCGGTGCCACCAGTGGTTTGCTGCCAACCCTGTCACACCAAATCTGGTGCCTGACTTCCTGGTGTGACTGGGACATTACAATGTAATGTCCCGGTGGTGCAGGAAGTCAGGCGCCAGATTTTGTAAGTCCCTGTTCCCATGGAATCCCATATGACTCCATCAGAGTGGGGAGATGGAAGCACTGTCATTGTTGCTAACGGTGCCGGTGCTTCCGTGACAAATCTGCCTATCAGGGCCACTACACCCGCCAGGGTCAGACCTGTCAGGCGCAGCGGCCCTCTCAAGCAGATTCATAGTGTGGTGGTCCAGATACAAGGGTGCCAGTGAGCTTACTGACACCCGTGTTTCTGGACCACCACACTTGTAATGAGGCCCTATGTTTGACTATTACCATATAAGACAATTATTACTCTACTGTCCCTTTTACAACTACTTTCCCTTTTACAAGATTTTAAGTCATACTGTCATCTTCCTCTGCTCATGGCAGTTTCACTACAAAACATATACTTGCCTACTGCTCTTTATGTTATTTACCAATAACATACAGAAACTTGTGTATCATGACTGGCTTTATTTATCCTTCTGTATACCAGAAGCTATTGCTCCCCTTTTGTGTGAATGTCTGCTACACCTTCTACGATATACTAGAATACTAAATGTGGCTTATGTGATAGGGTTTACTTTGCATACATGGTAACAGAATTATTCCACACTACTTGCTACATGCAGTGTGCGAAATCGTGGCAAGCATGCTAGCGAAGCAATAGTATCCCTTCCAAAGTTGTATGAACTACACAGCATTAATATCATCCGTAACAAGAATACACATTGAAACTGATCAGGTTTCTAATTATAAGAAATTCTACTGACCGCATTTAGAAGTGATTGAATAACATTGTGTGGTCACTGTTCAATTTAAAACAGCAAACCGATGTGAGGAATACTCAAGAGTGTGAACCCAGAGTTGGAATGATGAATGTCAGAAACCAATGCTTCATGACACGTTGAAATTATTTTTTTCCCCTGACAAATTTCACTACATCATTCTGTAATCAATTGGGAATGAAACATGTCGGGAGCAAGTACTGTTAGATTGTTTATGCAGTTTAGATAGGGCATTAGTAGCCATTGAAGAGTTGTAATTAAACAACCTGGCAACGATAAGAATGGTCCAAGACTAGACACAAGGATGCTCGATCTTACGAAGTGCTAGTGTTTTATGTATGTGTCATTTTTATTTAAAAGAATGTTTCTCTACATTGATGGTATTAGGAGAGGTATTTTTGATAAGTTATGTGTATTTAAAACTTTACATTATTGTACACCATTTCGGTAATTCTTTTGTATTTTGCTTTATCTAATAAGTGATGAAATAGTTTGCTTTGTGTTTTTAATGAATTTTTGTAGTCAAGAATGAACCATTTATGCAATATTCTGTGAATGTATAATGTCAATACTCACCAGAGGATAATTGTTGAATGTGTATATTGTACAGCTCCATATTAGGTTCACAGTTTTGAGGTTATTTCCTTAGGGGTTGTCCTTTTGGGACTCTGACCTACACAGGGCATAGTTGAGAGGTGGCAGGACTTTTTTGTAAAAATACTTGTTGGTGGAGGGGCACAGTGCTGTCCTCTTTTGTTAAAAAAAACCTGAGTCCTTTCTAAGTGTTTAGGTTATATGATAAAGTACACAGATCATTTTCAGTTGCTCAAACAACCCCCCATAAGCTACATCTACTATACGCAATAAAGACTTTAGCAAAGTGCATTTTCTATGTGTGTTCCACCTACAGTTTTACAGCATTACATGCAGACTAGCATATGCACAACCTCTTGAATGCCACTCAACCTCAGCAGACACCATAAAGAAATGAATACATCACCTTGACAACAAGGGTGATGTCACAAAGGTAACCTAGCAGGCAAAGACTCCTGCAGTCATCCCATTTTCATCTTTTCTGGAAGTGGACCAGAGGAACATAAGGAGCAGGCAGAAACGGTTGCATCAAGTAGGGGAGGACAGCAGACCAGGAAATCAGCCCATCAGCTGGAGATAATCACAATGCTAATAGAAGGAGAAGGGCCAGTGAATGGTAGTGTCCAGAAACAAACAAATCAGGTGAGATAACCCGACCTCCTGTGTCATTAACAGAATGATGATTATCTACACTTACTAATGGGGAATCTGAATTGTCTTTGTCGTGTTGAAATGTGTATTGTATTCTTTATTCTTCTGCCCTGCTTAACTTTAACATAGTCTAATGAAGATCTTACAGGCCTGAATGTTCTGCCTTGTTGATATTAAGATGCAGCCTTGTGCACATCTGTTGGATATTTTGTGTAAATTTGGGGCCTGGCGGTATTTTCTTACCACCAAAAATAATGGTAATTTGGCAATGGCTACTCCTTGCATTTAGATTGGGTTTGGCCTTATTTCCTTTCAGGGACCATTATTTATTACATTATATAGGATCAGTTAGTGGTATACATTATTGTTGGTGGTATTTTGGTGAGCATCATTTTTCTGTTTTATTTGTGGCCCCAATATACACAAACTCTTCTTTTTCTTAGACAGTTCTTGTGATCTATAGAGGCCTCAGACTTACATTCAGAAACACCACAGCTTCATATATATAGCATTCTCAATAACCTGTGGTCTTATCACTAATTTATATAAATTAGTGAACTATGTTTCCATAGGCCTCTTTGCTGATTCATGTACGCCCAGCAATATCTATTGTATTAGATTCCACTAAGACACCACACTGAGTGAAAACACGCACACAGCTATTTTTCATTGCTAATGATATTACTCCATCTGTATGGGAAACATGACACATGTATTACCTAAAAATCTTCCCCTTCTCCTGAAATATTATTCTAGATGCACCAAAGAAAAAGACAAAAGCAAAACCACTCTACAAGGTTTGTGTACATTATACTTGTATTATAAACAGGTGCATCTCCAAACAACATCTTACCCTTTTGTGTTACAGTATTCTCTGAAACAAACAGAAGAAAAAATATACAGCAACAGAACAAAATTCACTTTGCATCATCTGTAACAAGAAGAAGAGAAAAATACAGCGACAGCATGGCATTCACTTTGCAACATTATAACATGGCAATTAAACACAGGGATTCCCTATTGCTATTCTCCCTGCCTGATATTTATAGAAGGTAATCCGTACCGCACACAATGGGCCTCATTAGGACCCTGGCGGATTTCGCGGTGCTAAATGCACCGCGAAGCACGGCGGAAAGCCGTCGATAGCGCCATGGGGGTTGGCGGATTTACCGCCCCATTCCGACCTTGGCGGAGCGGTAAATCCCCAATCCCCATTCTGCCCTTCCCCATTCCCATTCTTGCCCCATAGGGTATAATGGGAGTGGGGAAGGAGTTAATTACGCCACCGTAAAATACGGTGGCGTAATTAACAACGAGGTCCCGTAGCGCCATGGTTTTCTCCGCCTGGTAAAACCAGGCGGAGAAAACCTCCATGGCGCTAAGGGAACTCGTAGTACGGCGGACGGGTCCGCCGCGATTAGCGCTGGCGGAAACCCACTCCGCCAGGGTCCTAATGAGGCCCAATAACCTCAGTTCACTTGGATATTTGCCAGCTATCTTTAGTTCTCCCACACGCGACCTCTCCCCGCTCGCCTCCGAAGAATGGGCCCAGGGTTGTCTTTGTAATTTTGAAAGCTTGGAGTGCACAGCGAGAACATGCAGTAATCTGCAGTTCTCAAGCAAGTGCCAAGTGAGACTGGGCCTGCCTCATAGACCAGTCTCAGATCCTCTGTCTCAGCAGCTCAGCCAAAGCGATCTGAGTTTAGTTCTGTCAGACTTTGTCCAGCAGAACTCTTTTGCATCCCCTTATGCTTACGTGGAATCACTGCAGACACTCTGCACCAATCAAATTCAAAAGACTGTATCCTCCTTCCTTCCACAATAGCTTAATTTTTACAGTAACAAACCGTATCTAAACTCATTTCCTGGCATGCAGATTTTGCTTCCAGCTAACACAGTGAAAAAAGAGAGAAAAAAATGCACGTTTAAAATGAATCTTAGATCATGTCTTTCTGCCTCTTTTCCACATAGAGATTACATTATAATGTTATTGAGGTAATGTTAGTATTAGTATTTGTTAATTAAGTCAGTCAATTAGACAGCTAATGTAGTCTCCTGTGAATGAGGCATTTCAAGTAAGATAAAAAGAGAAAGAGAAAAAAATGTATATTCTGGTGTACTTTTAAATCTGCAGCCTGTCTCCATTTGCATACCCATATGTTATGCTAGCAACATAGGGCTAGCTATATGTGCCACATTATGGCTGTCAATAATGTACACACTAAATTATACTACACATCTGATAATCTGTTCACTTCTATAAATCCTGTTTCAGTATGACTCGTTTTTCTGTCATGCCTATAATATTGGGCCTACTTGACCCTTTACACCATTTGCCTCATGAATGTACATTGCATTGCTGCTAGTTGTTTAACATCTAAAGGCCTCCTGAACCCTGTATTATACACCTTAACATGTTTCATGTAACCCCAGCCCATATGGGCCGTGTCAGCTAGGAGGATTATAACTGGATATATAAAAGTAGAAATAACAATAGGACACAGAAGCTTTATTAAATGCCTTTATTAAATGTGTAGGTTTAAATGTTTTAATAGGGACTTACACTTACCTGACTGTACCACGTTCCTCAACATGGGGGACACCTGCAACACAAGGCTGTGGGGCAATGGACAGGTCTCCCCTGTCTATGGACACGGACTGGACTCACTTGGAGAAGGAGAAAAAAAACGTTAGGAGTGACAGTTGAAAGAAGGGGAAGTAAAAGGAAAGAAAGAAAGAAGATCCCCAGAGGAAAGCAAAAGAGAAAGAAAAGAAGATCTGCATTCACTTGTGGGGGGGGTCGCAGCCTCATGCGGCCCCCCAGGGTTTTGTAAATGAGCCGAGCCAGGCTCCATCTGCCAGCTGCTGCCCGTGGGGAAGTTAAGCCTCAGCCCACATGTGCAGTTTGGGCTGGGCGAAGAAAAACACCTGCAACTGGGATCGTGTGAGCGGGGCGAGCCCCGAGCGAGAGCAGGGCCTAGGGGGCAGTGGCCCAGCCCGGTGGCTAACCAGGTGGGCCAGTAGAAAAGAAAGCCCAGGCAAGGTGCACGGTGCAGCCCGGGTGAACATAACACCCCGGCCCGGGGCCGCGTGTCACAGTGATCCGGAGCCTAGCCAGAGAAGGTGGAAGTCCCGGGCCGCTATCACATGGCGGTCCAGTGAAATAAGGGTGTCAGCTGCGGCTGGCAGAAGTCCACCCACCCCAGAGCCATGTGGGGCAGGTGGTGAAGACACGAGAGACAGCCGCGATGGCTCGTACGAGGCCTCCAGGCGCCTCCTGTGCACTGTCTTCTCTCCCCAGGCCCAGGCAGGGAGAGGGGGGAAAGAGGACTTACCTGGGGCCTGGCAACATTGCATCTGGTGTGGCCAGAGCTCAGTGAGGGCAGTCGGCGGTGAAGGAAGGCCCCACCCAGGTGGGCGACGTACAACTTGAATTAACCTCCCTGTCTGAACTCCTTAACACCACCACAGAGGAAAAATAAAGGGTTTACAAAGCCCGGGAAAGGACGCAGGGCTGCCAGAGTACAATGGCATTGAGAACAACACCACAGAGGAAATCAGGGCTCCAACAGCCCTACGTGACACTGGGCTCTCAATGCCCCATGATAGCGACCCACAGCAGAGGGGGGGGGGGTTGGACAAGATGGTACTGTGCACTTTAGAGCTGGTTATGTGGCTGACTGAGGACTGAAATTTAAATATAAGTAAGGGCAATCTGCAGCTGTCAAGTTAATGAAAGAAAACGGGAAATGCTGGGAAGGTCTCTAAGGGGCTCATAGAAGGGTTGGCGTGGGGGTGTGAAGCCCAAGGTGTCTATATGAACTTGCACAACGTTCATTTGATGGAGGGCTGTATTCCATGGTATCTGCTCCCTAATACAGCGAGTGAATGGGAAACACGAAAGGGGTGCATTCTCATGGGACAGGCCTGCGGGGGAGCGATGTGGTTTTATGTAAAAGCCCAAAAGGACCTCAAAACTCCCCCATCCCTCTGTGTACCTTGCCTTATTTAAAATCTGGAACTCAGTATTGTGGCCCATCTCCTGAATTAACATCTTTTATTTGCAGGTAGCTCAGCGCCCGACCAGAGCAACTGGTCTGAGATGGTGGGGTGGCATCAGTGTGGTCTGTCCCAGGATCAGAATATTTATAATTCTGTGCTGACCCGGGCCGGGGGAAAAAAAAGAAAAACAGGGGCTAGATCACCTTTTCTAATTTTACCCGGATTTACTTTACTCACACAATAATACTTAATCTGGCCTCACTATCCCTAGTAATAGTCCTTGCGTTAATGTCTCTCTTATAATATGCTGGATCTGCTTTAGTTCTTGTAGTAGGCTTTTCATATAAAATCCATGGCATTCCCACATCTCTTTTAATAGGCGGAAGTGGTTGTCTCTTTCATTTTAATTGTCTGTTTGTGTATATTCCAGGTTCTGCTGTTGTTTCATCAGGAAATTGTGCTTCTCCCCTCTGACAATGGTCCTGGTGCTGTAGGAGTATTTGCTTGTCTCTCCCACTTCATGCCATTTTTTTTGTTGGGCATCCGCTAAGGCACTACCAGACCTCGTACTGGTATCTAAAATTATGAACCATACTATTTATAATCACTGCATGACATGAATACAACTCCCACACATTCTCGGCATTGAACACCTTTTAAGCAATAAGCCATTCACAGGGGGGCATTACCACTTCAGGAAATGCCCTGGGGCCCTTAGTTACCGGCCCCAGTGAAGCAAGGGCCTTAACGAAGGCCCTGAGGCATTACTTGAAGTGGTAAACCCCCCCCCCCCCTGAGAGGGGCTTATTGCTGTTAGTACCCCAGCCATAAGACTTGGGTACTAAAAGCAGTTTTCTTTCTGTTCCGAAACACTTTCGTAACATATTTTTTCTTTTGTTGAGGATGGGAATACGAAGTTCTTTCTCTCTTTCCATAGCACCCATGAAAAAAAGTAAACAAAAAAATGGCTGCCATGGTAAGGAAGAAGGGACTACGTGTAGTCCCTTTTTCCTTTGCATGCCGGCCTGTCGCAGATCGGGAGCGGACTCGCTGGGAACAGAAGTCTTCCCAGCGCGTCCGCCCCAGAAATGGACTTTAAAGAAGGTAAGTGGGTGTGAGGAGGGAATTATGTGAATGGGGGAGGTGGGAGAGGGACTACACTTACCTCGTTCCCCGGTTGGGCAAGATGGCAGCCTCCAGGCGTGAGGCAGCTTCGAACGGAGGATTACCGCTGGTAATTCCTCCATTCCAAACCTTCACATTGGCTGAAAGGCTAACGCCCCTCACCCCCCCTGCAGGTATACGGTATCATTGTTTTGATTCTCACCAACATCAATTGATTACTACTAGTGTACAGGCCCATGTACACGGGCCAAAGGGCAGGTTTTCATTGACACAGTAGGACCACTAGATATCCTAAGTCAACAGCTCTCTCTAGCAGTGACAGCGGGCGAAGCTATAACTGCATCAGACAAACATACAGGGACAAACATACATCTGGCCTTTTATTATATCGTTAGATTAGATATCTCTGTTACATTGTATATCACTCACAAAATATAATATAGTGGAAATGTTTATTTGATACAAATGTCATCATACAAATATGAACATTATTTAATCCAGCATTGTAATCACAACATGAACAAATCAGTAATGTTACTTCACTCATGGGTTAATGAGCAAAGTTAGTTAACATATGAGAAAGGCAAATTTGGCCTCATTATGAGTTGGCCAGAGCAGTGTTAACGTGCCAGTAATTCCATTTACTTGCATGTTACCACACCAGCTAACTCTGAGTTTGGTGGTGGGGTGGCCGGAATTACCTCTAGCTCAGAGCTGGAGCTAATTCCAGCACCCCACCATAAAAAAACACTGGTATTACCCACACCGGTATTACGGTGCCGGTAATATCGGCAACTCCCCCCATGGAGTCCTATCGGACTCCACAGAATGGGGAGTTAATGTCCTCACTGGCACTTGTTATCTGCCAGTAATTCCAGCAGACCAAGTGCAAGTAACGGTAATTCTGTTTGGTGTTCACCACCGGATTTACCAGTGGAATACCACCAAACCTGTGATGAGGCCCATTCTGCTTTCAAAGCACTGCGCACGTTTTCTCTTTGAAGACAACCCCACCTCATATAGGATGGCTAGCCATATGTTTGGATCCTCTGCATTAGAAAGAAACCTTCCATTTCAATTTGGAACAGTCTATTTGCCAACCCTTGGTCCCAAAAGGTCATCAAAACGCTGTTTTATGTCAAACTTGACCCCTAGCCAATCATCTATGCGAGGCTATTTAGATCAATTCGCAATGGTTCTGGGTGCTCCCCGTGCTCTCTGTCCTTGGACTCGCCTATGACAGCTTTTCCCCAACCCACTTTTCAAGGTTTACCTCACGCAGAACATTTTTTTTTTACCCATCCCTTCAACCTACCATGTCATATTTCTTCAGGAAGCCCTGTACTTTTCCTTCCTATTTCTGCTCACCTTTAATTGTCGCTTGAATTTGCGCAGGCCCTGTTCTGTTTATGCACCTGCGACCATGTCATTACTTGTGTGGGCTATGTAAATTGAACTCTACTATACTCCTCAACTAATTCTAGTTTAATGGACAATGTTTAAGCACCTGCGGCTCCGACACAAACCCTGATTCATGGAACTGTGCAAAGTGAACTGCAAAAACGTCTATGCGCTGACTTTGTCCGGACTTTGCACTCCAAAAATAAATTTTTCAGCAGTGCAAATTCACTTTGAAAAGGGCAAATATTTCATGTATCGGGCCCTACAGTGTTTTACCTTTGTATACCGCAGAGCAGAACCTCTCAGCTAAATGCAATGGAGACTGTTTAATGCAAAGCTGTACTGCATGAATTCTTAACATAATGGAGAGAAGGAAGAGTTAACTGATTCTTGTGGAGAAAAGGGACACTTATGAGGGAATATGTGGAGACTCTCTTTAACAGTTCCACTTCCAGGACTTCAATGAGCGGGATGCATATATACTTCCTAAGAACATTGCAAGGGTGAACACGTGCATTTGAAATATCCTGATGAATGAAAAGGGATGGCAGTATAGATATTCTGCGTCCCATATTTCACCTGGAATGAATACATATATTCATGCGCAGGATGGGCATAAGAAGAGTAATGTGGGATGAACAAAAGCAGAAGGTCGACTCGAGGATAAAGAGTGTCGCAGAAAGGCTGAATCAGAGCTTTTACACACCACCTTTAGAATCCTGCTGACTGTAGTTGAGACTAACTATGCAGGAGACTGCCCGACCAGTAAGGGAGCTGAGTTCTCAGTGGAGATGACTATATTACATTCCGGTTGAATAGATCCACAAAGCATTACAAACAAATATTTAGGAGTTCTGGGAAGCATATGGGAGAAAGTGTGCCTCCAAGTAAGCTTGGATATTATTGGCTCAGGGGATTAGACAGGAGACTGAGATCATATTGAAAAGAACCTGAAATGATTGAACTCTGAGATTGAGAAATGTCTGCATGTTCTTGGGAGACTTTGTTTGTTGATGTATTGATTATTGGTGTTTACACATGGAATAGACCATTCATCATACAACACTGTGCAGTCTGGCATAAAAACATATGGATGAGTCTTCATTTGCCAGAATTCAGATAATGACTTAGAACTTTTCTTTTACTAATTTGTTCATGTAAGACACAGCAGATTCTAGGCATAAATAGAAGGCCGGGGATGTTCCCATTGCAACATATGGCGAAATCTGTTCATACCTTTATATAGAATAATCTATACTTTCCTGAACACAGTAATCTCCTGGGCCCCGCCCTGTATATGAAAACACCTTTGCTAAGGCAGACATGGAAGCATCCTTTCATAGTGAGAAAGGGAAGTTTTTATTCATAGCTCTACATGGAATAATCTGTACATCACGACCATGAAGGTATGCTTGAATGGTTGGAAATGTAGATAACTGTTCACTGAACAATAAGGAACCTGTTTAACAGATTCATCCAGTAAGCTGTTTATTGGCACTCTGAGGGTAGCAGGACTTGTGGGTGTCTGTGCATACTGGACATGGAGAAATGTGGGTGTAGCTGCTGGACAAGGGAGGTGGCTTCATATGACTGGACATGGTGGACTGAGAGTAGCTGGATTTGGACTAAGCAGTACAGCTGGACATGGGGGAATTCATGAACAGATAGCAGACATGGCACAATCTGTGAATAACTGGACTTTAAAGAAGCTCTGCATAGATGGACATGCACACATCTGTGTAGTTAAATATACTGGAATCTGTGTCATTGTACTTGAGATACTCTCTGTCTAGCTAGCCACGGCGTAATCTACTACGTGTCCACCTTTGTACAATGTATGCATAGATGGACATGGAAGACGCTATGCATAGCCATATTTGGAGGCATTTGTGCATAGATGAACATGGAGGAATCTGTGCCCAACTAGACAGTGCATAATATGTAGTAGCTCGACCTGGACAAATTTGTGTGAAACTAGACATGGTTGGATATGTGCATAACTGACCATAGAGGTGTTTGTCCATAGCTGGACATGGAAGAATTGATATATAGGTGGACATGGAGATACCTGACATGGAATAATCAGGCATATCTGACATGAACTCTGTGCATAGATGGACATGATGGAATGTTTCCATATTTGGACATGTGGAATCTGTGCAGAGATGGATGTGGTGGAAGGTTTGCAAAGCTGGAAAAATAGGAATCTTTTCATACCTTGGCGTAGCTGATTCTGTCCACAGCTGCACATTCGGAAATCTGTCGTCCTGTTGAAAGACGCGACCCATGTACATATAACATTGATTCAAGGTACAGTGCTGTTAAGATGGATTTCTGAACTTTGATCTGGTGGGCATAGGTACAGAAGGCCAGCCTAGTTTCTTGGAACAGGGTAATGTTCTGGACAAGCCAGACCAATCAAGGTAGCATTGGCGGCAGTCAAGACTAGGTCTCAGGAGGGGTCAGAGTGTTCGAAAGCCCACAATGAGCACACACTGTAAATGACACTACAAATTACTCTCAGGTGTATATATCAAACATACATATACATTTATTAAAGGACTTTTAAATCAACACAAAGCAAATATCAGCAATAATAACTAAACCAACACAACACTACTATTAAACATATATACAGTTACCAATGGCCAAAAGGAATAGTACACAGTAAGGGTCCACAACCTGTAAAGAAAGGGAGCATACAGTGCAAATATTGTTTAGGCAGTCCTTCACTTTTCAAACCCTAACTGAGAGGCAGTTCAATCCCTAAAATGAGAGGAGCCTTGTGCTATAAAGTACTTTCGGTGCTGATGCACGCAATCATGCAGTTGGGACAAAACGGGGTCTCTTGCAGGGGCTGTAGGAGCTCAGGAAGGTGGGTAAGGCAGTGAAGAATAAGTTCCCACTATTCGAGGAGCGTCTCCCCAAGAGGGCAGAACAGGATCCTAGAGTTGGGAATAGCTCGGTAGCACAGGCTACCTCGATAAAGGAGAGTGGCCCTCAAGGCACACTCGTGCATAAAAATTGATGGATGCGCCAGGGGCCACCCTTAATGTTTGCAAATACTCACTGACCCTCGGCGCACTCTGGAACAAACTTCGGCAGTAGTCCACTTTGGTCGCAGTTTTGAATCCTGCAAATGTGCAGCTCTGCGGCTTTCAGGGGATGCGTTCCAGGAATGATTCTGTGGCGGGACAGTGGCAATTTCTCCACCCTGATGAATGTATCAGGCCAATTCCACTGTAGCAGGTCTGAGGGCCCAGGGGGCACAGCAGCAAGGCACCCACAAAGTTCATCACCACAGCTAGGTGATACGGTGACCAAAACAAAACTTGGTGGTAGAGCGCCTTATACCCAGATCTTACGGTCTCCAAATGCTCAAGTGACACCTCAAGACGGTGGCGGTTACAGAGCAAAGGTCCTGTGAAAGTTGGTCAGTTCACTGGGCAGTCCAGGGACACTTCCAAGAAGGCTTGCCTACTAGTTCAGGCAGAGGTGCCGACAATAGTTAGTCCCACTATTCCAATGGGTCGAAGAGCCTTTGCAGACCTTATAAGTTCAATCAGGAACAGGGGGCCCAACAGGACAGCAGGCTCAGGGTGCCAAACCTTCCAGTGGGTCAGCAGTCGTTCCTCGGCTCTGCTTCTTGGTTTCAGGATACTTGACTCCCACCCTAAGTACTGTGTGAACTCAAGAGATTGACCTGATATGGGTGTAAGAGGCCTTCTCCCATCCAGAATCTCCTTCGCGCCAAATCAAAGAGGACCCTATGAGAGATCTGCTCACATGCAGCCATCCCAGAGGTGGACCAATCACGGACCACAGTGGTCCCAGTCATTCCAAGAACACCAGACATCCTGGCACCCAGGATGTGTATTGGAACTAGACAGTCCAGTCCTCATCCTGGAGGCACACACACAAGGCACACAGAAGCCCACAAAAGCTTCGGTTTGCGCGAGGGGTCTGCATGACCAAATAAGACATTTCCCGGGTTTGCTTGACCTGGGGAAGGCAAAGGGACATGATGGCCAAAGGACAGAACAAAGGACCTTGTGGCATGGCCATTTTAGGCACTGGCCACTGTCCTGGGCCAAATGCGGTAAACACAGTATTGACCACACAGAAGGATTAAAAATATATGAAAAATAACAGCTGCCACCAGCTCTGTCCAAGGCACATTCGTACACTCACCGAAAAAACCTTTGAGGGCGTATAGGGCCTTAAAAATGAAAGGAAGACCCCAGCACACTGTACTGTAAGGTACTTTGTGCACTGATAAAATGTTGCTAAGAACTAGCAACAAAGTGAAAGACTAAGGGAAACAAAGTCTCCCAGTACTGACTGTCTTTAAGGCCATGCCAGTTTCCGCATAACAAAGTGAGCGAAAGCCCAGCAGAGTACAGCATAAGGCTGGCCTCCACTGGAAAAAGTCAGGATGGGATGGTCAGACAACAGCAACAAGTTGGGGGGTCCACAACTGGAGGGGGAATTGCACATAAATGGAAATACCTCCTAACATTCGCCCTTCCCAGACCAAGGACAGGGGGAACTAATCCACCCCTGGATGAGCTTCTTGTTCAATTTGGTTAAACATTCTGGACAACCCATCATAATTGCTATGTTGAACACCTGACCTATGCTCAATGGTGAAGTCAAGCCCTTGCAGGCTTATTGACCTCCTGAGCAATTTAGGATTCTCTCCCTTCATGTTCATGAGCCAATTTAATGGCTTATGGTCAGTTTGCACAGTGAAGTGGCTCCCAGAGAGGTAGGGCCGCAGCTTCCTTAGGTCCTACACAACAGAGAAACATTATTTTTCTACAGTGGACCACCTGAGTTCTCTGTCCTTAAACTGGCGGCTTATGAATCCAATAGGTTGTCCCTTACCTTTCTCATCTACTTGTGATTGTACAGATCCTATCCCAGTGTCAGAGGCATTTATTTGCACAATAAAAGGTCTTTGGTAGTCAGGGGCCCTGAGAACAGGGGCCTAGCACAAGGAGTCTTTTAAGCCATGGAAGGCCTTCCCACAATCCTCATACCAAGAGACCTTCTTGGGTTTCTTTGGAGCTCTGAGAGCAGTCAGAGGGGCAGCTGTGGTGCTATAGTCTGCCATAATGTTTCTATAGTACCCTGTGAGACCCAAGAAGGCTCTCACCTGGGTTTGTGTAGTGAGGGTAGGGCAGTTTTGTGCTGCTTGTACTTTACGGGGTAGAGGCTGTATCCTCCCTCCTGTTACTTCATGCCTAAGGTAGACCACTGAACCTTGAACAATCTGGCACTTACTGGCTTTTATAGTTAAGTGGGCCTTCTGAAAAGCCTGCAACACAATTCGGAGGTGTTTCACATGATTGTCCCAGATGGCACTGAAAACTGCTATATCATCCAGATATGCAAGACAGAATTCATCCAACCCATTAAGGGCATGATTCACAAGCCTCTGAAAAGCAGCAAGTGCACTCTTAAACCCAAAATGCATTACCCTGAACTGGTAAAGGCCTTCTGGGGTTTGAGAATGCTGCCTTCTCCTTGGCTTGTTGTGTTCGGGCTATTTGCCAATACCCTGCAGTGACGTCAAATGTGCTGAGGTACTTGGAGCCACCCAAAGTATTCACCAGCTCATCAGTTCTAGGCAAGGGGTGTGCATCTGTCTTGGTGTAGCCCTGTAGTACACACAGAACCTCAACTCAGATTAACCTGCCTTTGGAACCAAAACCACAGGGCTGGACCAAGGACTACTGGAGAGTTCAATCACCCCAAGATCTAACATCTTGTTGACCTCTGTCTTGATGTCTGTCTCACCTTATCTGACATCCTGTATCCCCTACATTTGGTAGGTACACTATCTCCTGTGAAAATATCATGTTTTCACGAAGGTGTCAAACCAGGAGCTAAGGAAAACAAGGGGGAGAATTACCTCAGCAAACCTCTCACCTCTTTTTGTTGAACAGAAGTCACCTTTGGCACCGACAATGGAGCTGTCTGTAGGACTGCCCTGGAACAGATCAGGAAGAGGTTCTGACTCTCCTCTACATCTGAAACCAACAGCAGTGGATCTATTTCAACTCGGGATGCAAGCCTTCAGCCTATTCACATGGAACATTTTTGGAGCCTGTCCAGCCCTTCCAAGGTCCACTAAATAGTTATCCTCACCAAGTGACTCCACCACTGTGTAAGTACCTGACCATGTATCCTGTAAAGCTCTAGGCCTTATAGGGTTCATGATCAGGACTTGCTGGCTCGGTGTAAAGTGGATCAAGGAAGCCTTCTGGTCATACCAGTGTTTCACCAGAGCGTTCCCTGCTTTCAACTTCTCACTAGCCTGACCCATCAGGAGAACCATTCTTTTTCTCAGACCGAGCACATAGTCCACCACATTGACAGTGATAGGGGGAGTAGGCATCTCCCACCCCTATTTGAGTATAGGCAAGGGTCCCCTTACATGGTGACCAAAAAGAAGCTTGAAGGGGCTGAAGCCAACCCCCTCTTGAGGTACCTTTCTGTAGGCAAACAACAAGCATGGTAAAAGGAGATCCCATGTTCTCCTCTGGGGCTCTTCCAGAGCCCCAATCATGCTTTTGAGAGTTCTATTAAACGTCTCAACTAAGCATTTAGTTGGGGATGATATGCAGAGGAAAACTTGTAAGTAACCCCAGACTCCTTCCACATGGCTTGCATATATGCGGTCATAAAGTTGCTGCCCCTATCAGACACAACTTCTTTAGGGAAGGCAACCCTAGTGAATATGCTAAGCAAAGCTTTTGCAACTGGCCTGGTAGTTACAGTTTTCAATGGGATGGCCTCAGGATACCTAGTGGCATGGTCGACCAGCACCAGGATAAACCTATTGCCTGAGGATGTTAGTTGGTCAAGGGGACCAACAATGTAATTCCCTACCCTTTCAAATGGTACCCACACAAATGGGGGTGGTACCAAAGGAGCTTGGATTGTTGTGCCACTTCTCCCAGATAACTGGCATGTGGCACAACTCCTATAGTGACTTTCTAGTTGCACCCCCATCTTGGGACAGTAGAAGTGCATGGAAAACCTTTGTGTGGTTCTCTTGATGCCAAGGTGACCAGCAAGAGGGACTTCATTCACCGCTGCAAGAGGCAGGGCCTTACAGCAAGGGGAACCACCAACCTCCTATGGTCTCCTTCTGTAGACTCTGTGGGCTCAATGTAGAGGAGCCCACCCTCCCAATAAATCCTGTGCTTCCCAGGAGGTTCACCCTCAAGCTGGGAGCAGGCCTGTCTCCTTAGCCCTTCCAAGGATGGGCACTCATGTTGGCCCTTACTAAACTGAACCCTGTCAGGACCACCTTCAACCAATAAACTATGGAGTTCAGGATGGTCATGTGGATTAAGAATTTCAGGCAACAGCTCTTCCTCGTCAGGTTCAGGTGTTTGGCCAACTACCTCCACCCCAGTGGTAGGTGAGTTAGGGGGAATGGTTTCTTTCTCTCTCTTGTCTTTCATGACTCCTTTAGCCTTGGGTTTCCCCTTTGGCGTGGGCTTGGCTTTGGTCTTGGCCAATGCAGCCCTTGTTTTTGACCTTGTGCATGGTCTCTCTGCTGTGTCAGCCACAGGACTTAAGTCTCTGAGATCATTCTGTAGCAGGACCTTACCTGGGACTTACCTCTGTATGCTCACTGGAATCCTGACCATAGTGCCATTTATAGTACGATTTACAGTTATTACTGTGAACCTGAGGGGGGTGCCATCAGGTTACTTAGTGGGCATCAAAGGAGCTCTATCACGTTCCTATGGATCTACCAAGGTAGAATCTACCACAGTTCATTTGGCTCCACTATCCCTAAGGGCAGGAGTATCTACTCCTGTCCTTAAGGTAGTGCTTGGTGTTATCTGGAATGCTAGCATACGCCTCTGAGATTTTATGCTCCCAGGAACCCAGGGAAACTAGAACTACATCAGATTCTATCCCGCTGGGGAAGGAGTGTGAGGAGAAGGATGCCCCTGTGATCTATTCCTCTTCATAGGAGGGGAAGGCCAGACTTACAGAGTGGACCCCCAAGGTTGTGACCTTACATCTGGGGTCCCCCTTCACAAGGTCATTTGCTCCACAAGCCACACAAGATCCACTGGGTCTTGGGACATAGGGAGGCTCACTATAACCAGAGTTCTGTTTGGGAGGATAACTCCCACAACCCTGAACATTCTCTTGGGACTTTCCCTTGAATTTCTTTTTGTGGCTCTTTTGGGGGGAAGTTTTATCAGATCTCCCACCCTCTTTATCTTTGTGTGTTTTCACTTCCTCCTGCTTACCAGGAGTAGTCGTGTCCTTATGGTACACTCTGTGTGACACCCATAATTCTGCTGCCATGGGCAGTTTCTTAGGATCTAACTCCTTTGAATCAGCCATGTGCTGCTTAAGCTCAGAGGAACAAGCTGCAGAAATATGTTCAAGCATGACTAAATATATCATACCCTCAAAGGTGGAGACCTTATAGCCTTCAGCCCAGCCGGTCAGTTTTTTCAAGGAATCAGTAACTTAGGACACCCAAGTGTTACCTTCTTTTTTAGTATTGGGCAGGAGTCTTCCCAAACTTTAAAATTAGAGTTTGCTTTAATGTTTCAAAGTCTACACCCTCAGCCTTACACATTTCCATAATAGCACTGCAGCCAGAATGGGGGTAGTCGACTGAGCAGCCATATAATCTTGTTAGCATCCACAACCTCTTGAACTTCACGTGCATACTCAAATGCAGTCAACCAGTCCATGATGTAATTCCTATCATCATACCCACTGTGGAGAATTTTAGGAACTGTGGATGAGAGGAGGACCCAGACTCAATACCAGATCCTTTGGAGGAGCCATTTGAACCCTGAGGCTGGGCCAGTTCCAACTGGTGATCCAGGTCCTTCAGTTTTTCTGCCTGTTCAACTTTCAGCTTTGCCATGTTGAACTTCAGCTCCTTCTGCTGCAACACTGGGTACCTTCGATCCTATCCCAAAGCTGCCACCAATTTGTTTAGATGGATTTCTGAACTCTGACCTGGTGGGCAGAGGTTCAGAAGGCCAGTCTAGTTTCTTGGAGCAGGGTAACCTTCAGGACAAGCCAGACCAATCAAGGTAGCATTGGTAGCAGTCAAGACTAGGTCTCAGGAGGGGTGAGGGTGATTGAAAGCCCTCAATGAGCACACACAGTAAATTACACTACATATTACTCTCAGTCAGGTGTATATACCAAAAATACATATACATTTATTAAAGGCCTTTTAAATCAAATGCAAACCAAATATCAGCAGTGATAACTAAACCAACACAACACTACTATTAAACATATATACAGTTACCAATGGCCTAAAGGAATAGTACACAGTAAGGGTCCACAACCTGTGAAGAAACGGAGCATACAGTGTAAATATCATTTAGGCTGTCCTTCACCTTTCAAACCCTAACTGAGAGGCAGTCCAATCCCTAAGATGAGATGAGCATTGTGCTCAAAAGTACTTTTGGGGCTGATGCACGCGATTGTGTGGTTGCGCCAAAACTGGGTCTCTTGCAGGGGCTGTA
Source organism: Ambystoma mexicanum (assembly GCF_040938575.1). Taxonomy (NCBI): domain Eukaryota; kingdom Metazoa; phylum Chordata; class Amphibia; order Caudata; family Ambystomatidae; genus Ambystoma; species Ambystoma mexicanum. The sequence continues at coordinate 686,479,453 of NC_090931.1, read as the reverse complement.
GCAGCTCAGGTAGGTGGGTGAGGCAGTGAAGAATAAGTTCCCACTATTTAAGGAGGGTCTGCCCAAGAGGGAAGAACAGGATCCTAGAGTTGGGAATAGCTCAGTAGCATGGGCTACCTCGATAAATGAGAGTGGCCCTCAGGAGACACTCTTGCGTAAAAATGGCTGGATGCGCCAGGGGGCACCGTTAAGGGTTGCAAGTACTCACCGACCCTCTGCGCACTCCAGACCACACTTCGGCAGTCGAGTCAACTTTAGTCACAGGTTCGAATCCTGCAGTTGTGCAGCTCTGTGGCTTTCAGGGGCTGTGTTCCAGGGATGAATCCATGGCGGGAAAGTGGCGATTTCTCCACTCCTGATCAAGGGTTCAGGCCAATTCCACTGCAGCAGGTCTGAGGGCACAGGGGGCAATAGCAGAATGGCACCCACAAATTCGTCACCACTGCTGGGCACCACGGTGGCCGTGTATGCTTGTGTTCAGACGTACTGTCCTGATTCCAGACCTAGGAATGCCAGGGGAACAAAACCCGGTGGAAGAGTGCCTTCTACCCAGAGCTTACAGTCTCCAAAATGCTCAAGTGTAAACTCTAGACAGTGGCGGTCCCAGGGAAAAGGTCCTCTGCAAGCTGGTCAGTTCAATGGGTGGTCCAAGAACACTTCCTAGAAGGCTCACATACAGGTTAAGGTGGAGGTGTCGAGAGTAGTTAGTTTCACTATTCCAATGGGTTGAAGCGCCTTTGCAGACCTTCTAAGTTTGATCAGAAACAGGGGGTCCAACAGGACGACAGTGGGCTCATGGCGCCAAACTTTCCACCGGGTCACTAGCTGTTCCTCGGCTCTGCTTCTTGGTTTCAGGATACTTGGTTCCTACCCTAACTTCGGAGTGAATTCAAAAGATTGACCTGGTATGGGTGTAAGGGGCCTTCTCACATCCAGAATGTCCTTTGCATCAAAACGAAGAGGACACAATGAGAGATCTGCTCACATACAGCCATCCCAGACGTGAACCAATCATGGACCATGTTGGTCCCAGTCATTCACAGCACACCAGACATCCTGCCACCCAGGATGTGTATTAGAACTAGACAGTTCAGCCCACATGTTGGAGGCACACTCACTAGGCATGCAGAATCCTGTGAAAGCTTCAGTTTGCACGGGGGTCTGCATGACCAAATAAGGAATTTCCTGGGTCTGCTGGACCTGGAGAGAAGGCAAAGTGAGAAGATGGGCAAAGGACAGAACAAAGGACCTCCTGGCATGGCCATTTTAGGGACTGGCATGTGTCGTCCTGGGTCAAACGCAGTAACCGCGGTATGGACCACACCAAAGGGTTTAAAATATATGAAAAATAACAGATTCCAAGACAGATTTGTACACTCATCGAAATATCCTTTGAGGGTGTCTAGGGCCTTAAAAATGAAAGGAAGACCCCAGCGTACTGTACTGTAAGGTACTTTGTGCACTGATGAAATGTTGCTAAGAACTAGCAACAAAGTGAAAGACTAAGGAAAACAAAGTCTCCCAGTACTGACTGTCTTTAGGGGCATGTCAGTTTCCCCATAACAATTTGAGCGAAAGCCCAGTGGAGTACACCATAAGGCTGGGTTTCACTGGAAAAAGTCAGGTTGGGATGGTCAGACAACAACAAAAAGGTGGAGGGTTCACAACTTGAGGGAAAATTACACATAAAAGGAAATCTTTCCTAATAAGTGCTACATAGGCTAAAACAATATCCATTATCAAGAGAGGCTGAGGAGGGTATTAGGAATACACTACAGGCCCCACTGGACCAGGGAATTATCATGCAATCCACGTCTCCATGTAACGTGACGATATTCCCTGTCAAGACAGGGGGCAATTGGAGAATGATCCAGGACCTGCGCCCCCTAAACGACATGGTGCAAAAAGAATTTCCAGTTGTTCCTAGTGCTGTGACAATTCTATGCAGTATCCCTAATGAAGCTACATACTTCACTGTTGTAGACTTGAAAAATGCATTCTTCTCAATTCCACTCCATCCGGAATCAAGGTACCTCACAGCATTTACACAGGACCAGATGCGGTTCGAACATACTAGGTTACCTCAGGGGTACTGTGAGAGCACGAGAACCTTCAACGGGATACTGCATGCGGATTTAGGGAGCATTTAGGTGCCCAGTATGATTATCCAATGCCTGGACGATTTGTTAGTGTTCAGCGACAGTGAGCAACACTGCTGAAAGGATTCCATTACGCTCCTACAATTGCTAGTTTACAGGGGGTACAAGGTTGATAAGGCTAAGTTATAATACAGCCAACAGAAGGTGCTCTTTCTGGGGCAGTCCATATCAGTGAATGGTAAAAGGATACTACCAGATAGGGCAGAATCAGTATGCGCCACCCCAAGACCCTCCTCAGTTAAATTAACAAGGGGGTCCTGGGAGTCCCCCTGCCAGACATTAGTCCTGGTTACGAGAGACTTACCCAGAGTCTTTAGCTCACTATCTTTCACAGAGAAGAAATATCCCAAACATATCAGTCTTTGTCCTGCCCTGGGGCAGTCCAGCACCGAAATGCTAGGCAATTCTCCTCTGAACAAGAGTACCAACAGAAACCCCAGACACGTGTTTCGGTCTGGTTGGACCTAATCAGTAGGGTGGATCTGTGCCTCTCTAAGAATAGTGAGCAAGGGGTCCACGTCTGCATTCCTCTAGTAACTTAGGGTGAGACCCAAAGTTACTTAAATATTCAAATTAACAAGGGGGTCCTGGGAGTCCCTCTGCCAGATATTAGTCCTGGTTACGAGAGACTTACCCAGAGTCTTTAGCTCACTATCTTTCACAGAGAAGAAATATCCCAAACATATCAGTCTTTGTCCTGCCCTGGGGCAGTCCAGCACCGAAATGCTAGGCAATTCTCCTCTGAACAAGAGTACCAACAAAAACCCCAGACACGTGTTTCGATCTGGTTGAACCTCATCAGTAGGGTGGATCTGTGCCTCTCTAAGAATAGTGAGCAAGGGGTCCACGTCTGGATTCCCCTAGTAACTTAGGGTGAGACCCAAAGTTACTTAAATATTCAAATTAACAAGGGGGTCCTGGGAGTCCCTCTGCCAGACATTAGTCCTGGTTACGAGAGACTTACCCAGAGTCTTTAGCTCACTATCTTTCACAGAGAAGAAATATCCCAAACATATCAGTCTTTGTCCTGCCCTGGGGCAGTCCAGCACCGAAATGCTAGGCAATTCTCCTCTGAACAAGAGTACCAACAGAAACCCCAGACACGTGTTTCGGTCTGGTTGGACCTCATCAGTAGGGTGGATCTGTGCCTCTCTAAGAATAGTGAGCAAGGGGTCCACGTCTGGATTCCCCTATTAACTTAGGGTGAGACCCAAAGTTACTTAAATATTCAAATTAACAAGGGGGTCCTTGTTAGTCTGGGTAAGTCTCTCGTAACCAGGACTAATGTCTGGCAGAGAGACTCCCAGGACCCCCCTTGTCAATTTGCATATTTAAGTAACTCTGGGTCTCACCCGAAGTTACTAGGGGAATCCAGACGTGGACACCTTGCTCACTATTCTTAGAGAGGCACAGCGACTCCCTACTGATGAGGTCCAACCAGACCGAAACACGTGTCTGGGGATGCTGTTGGTACTCTTGTTCAGAGGAGAATTGCCTAGCATTTCGGTGCTGGACTGCCCCAGGGCAGGACAAAGACTGATATGTTTGGGATATTTCTTCTCTGTGAAAGATAGTGAGCTAAATACTCTGGGTAAGTCTCTCGTAACCAGGACTAATGTCTGGCAGAGAGACTCCCAGGACCCCCCTTGTCAATTTGCATATTTAAGTAACTCTGGGTCTCACCCGAAGTTACTAGGGGAATCCAGACGTGGACCCCTTGCTCACTATTCTTAGAGAGGCACAGCGACTCCCTACTGATGAGGTCCAACCAGACCGAAACACGTGTCTGGGGATGCTGTTGGTACTCTTGTTCAGAGGACAATTGCCTAGCATTTCGGTGCTGGACTGCCCCAGGGCAGGACAAAGACTGATACGTTTGGGATATTTCTTCTCTGTGAAAGATAGTGAGCTAAATACTCTGGGTAAGTCTCTCGTAACCAGGACTAATGTCTGGCAGAGAGACTCCCAGGACCCCCCTTGTCAATTTGCCTCCTCAGTTAAAGAAATGCAGACTTTTGTGCAATTACAGTAGGGCATGGATCCTAGATTACGCAGCATACACAAGAACGCAGCATTACAAGCCCTTAGGGAAGCACAAAAAACAAAGGATCAGAAGCTACAATGGCCTGCAGACATGATCAAACAGTTTGACGATTTAAGAGAAGTTGTTAGTTTGGCGCCCATACTGGCTACCCCAGACTACATGCAGGAATTGTACTTATTCTCTCATTCAGATGGCAAGCTCATGACAGCAGTACTGACACTGAAGAGAACTATGGACCATAATCATTAGTCTATTACAGCAGAACTGTGGATTCAGTGATGCAATGGCAGTTTGCTTGTGAACAAGATTTAGCAACTGCTGCTTTTTCAATAGAGAAAAGTTCTACAATTGTAATTGGGTGTTCAGTTAGATTGCATGTGGACGGAGGCATTGCTAGGGGTGGGGGCTAAGGGTGTTATAGCCCCGGGTCTTTTGGTTGTAGCCCCGGATAGAAGCTCAGGGGCTACAACCAAAAGGATATATCTAGCCCCGAATCCCACCAGTCCCCATATTAGCTTAGCCGTTGATCTTTTCCAGACCTAGCAACATCCCTGCATGTGGAGCACTCTTTGTTTGCCATTCGGGAGAGGTCAAAATCTACCGTGACTACACAAAGGTCTCCTGCATATGAGATTATCATTTCTAAACCCCATATTCATGTGGCTAGATGCAAAACAGTGAACCATGCCACCTTCCTAACAGACATGCATTCTACAGAGGATTTAATGGTGCACGACTGTGCCACATACGAAGGGGACGAGAACGACATCCCCAAAGCAAGGGACTGTGTGTTGTCGGAGGGTGAAATACATTTAGTTGATGGGTCGTCCACAACTGACAAGGAGTGTGGGCAAAGACAGACAGGGGCAGTGGTGGTACAACATGAGGAAGGGAAGTACAAGATGGTGGTCCTGAAAAGATTGCCCATGCATTATTCAGCGCACACGGCAGAACTCTGTCAGGGTCCGGCTTGACTGAATTCCACAGGAGCTGATGCTGGCCCCACAGACCCTCACCAGGAGTTCACCTCTCAACCCTTAAACATAAGCTGAGCTGAAAACCCCAAGAAAGGGAAAGGGGAATTTGGAGAAAATAACAACGGAGACACAGCTGCCCTTCAACCGTCTGGTAGGCTCTGGTATCTGTGATAAACAAATACACCTGGTTACTAATATAATAAGAAAACTTCTTTTCTAAATTATGCTAAATAAATTCTAAACTCTTTACCTCTTAAACCTCAGTAAAAGACTTAGAGGTTAGTAACCTTTGTGGAATATCTTGTAAATATATCTTGTATTGTGCAAATAGTTCAAGCCAACCTAGTCTCTTTAGAATCCTAAAGTGATGGCCTTTGCAACATCTTTTCAGAATTAGATATTCTTCTTACTTCAAAGTTCTTCTGATCTTATGTAGTTTTCAATGCTTACATAAATTGCAGTCTTTCTCTGAAAACATTGAGTTCTATTTGCATAGATTACTTTGAATTATATTCTTTAACTTCCTAGAATACTGCTTTCTTTCTGCGTGTGAATTGTTTTCCTTATTTACACATTTTCACAAAGTACGTATAGTTTCTTCCTTTACTAGCGTGTGCGATAAACACGTGAAATCAGAAGACGTGAAGAGTAGTCCTCGCGTGTAAAATACACACGCGATTATCTTAAAAAACCAGCGCGCGTGAAAAAATACGTAAACGCGATAAAAATAACAGGCGCTGATAAAAATGGACTCGCGCTCTATCGCAGCCCGACACGCGCTTTCTCTTGAGACGTATTTCGCGTAAAAAATATACACGCGCTAAAGTTAACTTGCGCAATTCTTTTAGGCACGCGCTCTATCGTAAAACCACACGCGCTTTCTCAGGAAACGACTTTCACGTGAAAAAATGTACACGCGCTAAAATTCGCACGCGCAATTCTTTTTGGCACGCGCTCTATCGCAAACCACACGCGCTTTCTCAGGAAACGACTTTCACGTGAAAAATGTACACGCGCTAAAATTCACACGCGCAATTCTTTTTGGCACGCGCTCTATCGCAAACCACACGCGCTTCCTCAGGAAACGACTTTCACGTGAAAAATGTACACGCACTTTAAAAAGAACACGCAAACGGCAACTTGCGAGCTCGCGCACACATTAAACAGTCTTGAAGAACATTTCACACAGTTAATCAACTTTAAAATCCTACGCACAATCTTCAAGCTTGTTTTCCTTATAATAACTTTAACTGTAATGTCTCTTTTCTCAAATGAACTTGAAACTTGTTTACTCTTTAAGTTTTCTTATAAAAGAAAATGAAAGTTCACTGTGACAATCTCAAAATCTTTAAAAGAACGATCCCACCTGATGACTTCTTGTTCAAATTGGATCAGCAAACGATATTCTTACTTTGGTAGATTTTCTGAGCTCTGGAAAGGCCTTACTTAAGGAGCTTAACTAATACACAACCAGCCACTGAATTTCTCTGGATGAAAGGCAGTTTAGAATCTTGCTCATCTCCCAAGAATCAAACCCATTGTCCTCTCCACCAATCAGGCAACCAAACATATCATTGTTTCTTTAACCAATCAGAGTAAGTTTCTTTCACTCCATCTTGACTTGGGCAAGCACAATGTTAATTCTATGAACAAACTCTTCCTGTTACTAAACCAGCCAGTTCTAAAAGCACAACTAACCCAGCCAGCTCTAAAGGCACAATGTTAATCTTGTTACTCTTCCTGTTATGAAACTAGTCGGTCCTGACAGTAACCCCCTCTTCAAAGCCCTGTCCCAGGGCCTGGTTTAGCAGGGAAACTCTTGTGAAATTGTTTTATCAATTGAGGGGCATGTACATCTACTTGATCCTCCCAAGATCTATCTTCAGGACCGTATCCCTTCCAGTCAATAAGATATTGTAAGGTACCTCTAACAATCCTGGAATCTAAGATTTTCTTAACTTCAAACTCTTCGTCATTTTCTTCTGTGTAAACTTCTGGTGGTGGTTTTCCTAATCTAGTTCCTGACACACAAGGTTTCACTAAGCTAACATGAAATGTAGGGTGACTTTTGATACTTGCGGGTAATTTCAGTTTGATTGCTACGGGATTTATTATTCTTTCTATTTCAAATGGACCAATAAATCTCGGACTAAATTTAGTTCTTCCCTTTAAACGTACGTTTTTTGTGGACAACCAAACTTTTGACCCACCTGATAATGTGGTGCTTTACGACGTTTCTTATCAGCAAATGTTTTAAATCTTAGCTTACTTTTTTCTAAGGTTTCTTTAGCTTTCACTAAACCATCTCTAATACAAGTCAATCGCTGCTCAACCTCTGGATTGGAATACTCAGATGGTAACACTTCTTTCAAAAATCATGGATGGAAACCATAGTTGCTAAAAAATGGAGAATACTTAGTAGAATCCTTGACAGAATTGTTATAGCTAAACTCTGCTAGCCAAAGAAGATCTACCCAACTTCCTCTTTCTTGCCAAAAAGCTCTAATATATTTTTCCAATTCTTGATTTACTCGCTCTGTTTGGCCGTTGGTCTGTGGGTGATAACCTGAAGAAAGCTTTACCTCAATTCCCAACTCTGTACAGAAAGCTCGCCAAAACTTAGAAATGAACTGGGACCCTCGATCTGATACAATATGTGTTGGTAGACCATGTAATCGTACTACTTCTTGCAAAAAACTTTTTGCCAGATTCCTTGCAGAAGCCTCTCCTTTCATGGGAATGAAATGCCCAGCTTTAGTTAGTAAGTCCACAACTACTAATAGTGTAGTGTAACCTTGATCTTTGGGAAGATCTACAATATAATCCATAGAGATTGTAAACCAAGGACTAGGAGGTACTGGTAATGGATTTAATAACCCAGATGGTTTTCCTCCTCCTGACTTTACTCGAGCACAGACTTCGCATGTTTTCACGTAGTCTTCAATATCTTTTTTCATTTCTTTCCACCAAAACTTTCTCTCAATCAGTTCAATAGTTTTACGAATTCCAGGGTGACCTACCAACTTGGATTCATGACATTCTTGCATAATTTCCTTTTGCAGTTCCTTGCTTGGAAGGTAAATTTTAGAATGAACATATGGAAATCCTTCAATTAAATGTCTTCCAGAATCCTCCGCTAACCAAGATTGAATTTCATCTTCTGGTAATTCCTTTAGAATCTTTTTAAGAAGCTGATTCTCTTCCTGTGTAGCACTTAGGATAAATGTTTCTTCTGCAATCACTGGTTCTGGTAATAATTGATTTTCAACTTCTCCCGAATATCCCTGTCGTGATAAAGCATCCGCTTTACCGTTTAACCGCCCAGGCTTGAATGTTATCACAAAATCGTATTCTGAAAAGAAAAGTGACCACCTAAGTTGTCGAGGTGATAGTGTTCGAGCAGATTTCAAAAACAGAAGATTTCGATGATCGGTTAAAACGGTTACTGTGAATCTTGCTCCCAACAGATAATGTCTCCATTCCTGAAATGCTTTCTTGATTGCCAGGAGTTCTCTGTCTGTAATTGTGTAGTTCACTTCTGCTGGAAGCAATTTCTTAGATAGATAGGCCACAGGATGCAACTGTCCAGTTTCAGGATGCCTTTGAGAAAGCACTGCTCCAATTGCAACATTAGAAGCATCTGCCTCCACAAAAAATGGTTGTGAAGGATCTGGGTGTAATAAGATCGGTCCAGATGTAAAACAGTTCTTCAATGTTTTGAAAGCTTGATCCGCTTCATCTTTCCACTCAAATTTCATTCCTTTCTTCAATAATTTGGTGATAGGAGCAACAGTTTGAGAGAAATTTTTAATGAATCTCCTGTAAAAGTTTGCAAAGCCCAGGAAGCTTTGGATATCTTTAACACAAGTTGGAGTTGGCCACTGTTCAACTGCCTTAATTTTCTTCATATCAATTTCCAAACCTTTGGGAGAAATCATAAAACCTAGAAATTCCACTTCTCTTGTATGAAATTGGCTCTTTTCTAACTTAGCAAATAGTTTATTCTCCCTTAGTCGTTGTAACACTTTCTTGACATGTTCTTCATGTTGCATGAGATCCTTAGAATAAATGAGAATGTCATCTATGTATACTACTACAAAGATGTCAATAAAATCTCTTAATACCTCATTTATAAAAAATTGAAAGGCTGCGGGAGCGTTACACAATCCGAATGGCATTACTTGATATTCGAAAAGACCAAATTTTGTTCTAAATGCCGTCTTCCATTCATCACCTTGACGAACTCGCACCAAATGATATGCACCACGAAGATCTAGTTTGCTAAATACTGAGGTTCCTTGAATCTGGTCTAACATTACTGATATCAAAGGCAGCGGATATCTGTTTTTAATTGTTATCTTGTTTAATGCTCTATAATCTATGCATGTTCGTAAAGTGCCTTCCTTTTTGGGAACAAAAAATAGTGGAGAAGCTGCTGGCGATTGAGAGTGCCTGATGAAACCCTTATTCAAATTTTCTTGGATGTAATCCTTCAAATGTTGATTCTCTTTTTCTGTTAAGGCATAGATGTGACTGCAAGGAATGTGGGCCCCTGGTTCTAAATCAATTTTTCAGTCATACTCTCTATGAGGAGGTAATTCATTAGCTTCCTTTTCACTAAACACATCATTGAAATCATGGTAACACTTTGGTAATTTTCCCATTACAGCCCCTATAGAATGTACTATAGTTCCCAAATTCACCAAACCTTCCACTACTTCTGAACAATTATCACTAGAAACATTTTCCTGAATTGCTTCTTTACAACAATTTGTAACACAAAAAGCAGAATCCAATTTCACCACTCTTCTTCCCCAATCAATCTGAGGGTTATGATACGTCAACCAAGGCATTCCCAAAATTATTTTCAACTGTGGAGTGTCAATTAATTCAAACACAATTTCCTCCCAGTGTCCTCCAATTTCCATTTCCAATGGGATTGTTTCATGTGTAATTAAACCTGATGTCAGTTGAGACCCATACACCGCTCTCACATACTCTGGTATATCTTTTACAACGTAAGGCACATTCATATCTTTAACCACATGCCAATCCATGAAGTTACCAGTGGCTCCTGAATCTATTACTACTGGACCACTTCCCTTTAATTCCTCTTTAATATACAAGGATACATTCAATGTAATATGTGGTACTGCTGCTTGGATGGTATTTGCCACTTGCTGAATCTGGAGCTGTTAGTAGATGCAGAAGGTTTTGGACACCAAGGGCAATTTCCAACAAAATGTCCTGATTTCCCACAATATAAACATAAATTATTCTGTCTTCGCCTATCCTTCTCCTCCTTAGTTAAAGGACCTCTCACTTTATTTACTCTCTCTGCGTTCCCAGTTCTCAATTCTTTATTTACAATTTCTAATCTTCCTCTATCAACTCTAGGGAAAACTCTGGGTTGCTCAACTCCTCCTCTTCTACGCTCAGCCTTGCGTTCCCCTAATCTATAGTCAATTTGTATGACCAGATTAATTAAATCCTCACATGAAGTGGGTCTATTAACAATTGTAGATAATGCATCTTTCAATTCCTCCTTCAAACCTCTATAAAATAAAGAGGATTGCTTCTCTTCTGGCCAATTGCTCTCTAATACTAAAGATCTGAACTGTGTGATGTAAGACACTAAATCTTTGGTTCCCTGTCTTAACTCTAGTAGTTCTCCATCTACTTCTTGAGATAATTGGCGTCTGTCAAACATCTTTTTAAATTCTAACTTGAAAGCTAACAAGTTCTTTAGTATTGGATTCTCTTGACCAACCAATAATACTGACCAAGTTGCTGCCTCACCAGTGAGGTAAGACAGCATAAAAGCTATTTTAGAAGCATCTGTGTTAAAAGCTTCAGGTCGACAAAGGAAATGAAGTTCACACTGTGTAAGGAAAATCTGGCATTTCTTGGCCTCTCCCCCAAAACGTTCTGGAGGTGCTAAGGGGACTGGACCTACAGGTATATTCAAACTTCCCCTGCGTCTTTCTTGAGAACTCGTTCCTTCACCCAAATCCTCTCTAATTAACACTGGTAATTCTCTACTAGTATCCTCTGAATCTCTTGACTCCAAAGAAATTTCTTCACCCTTACGGGTAACCTTGGAGTTTAACTCTTCAAACTTGACTTGTAATTCCTGATTTTCTTTTCGCACAGCCCTCATTTCCTCCCTTAACTCTGAAAACATGTCCCTTATGGAACTAGCTAGTGCCTCTGTGGGATCCATCTCAGCTCAGGTGGAAAATATTATCGTGGGCCTTTCATCCGGTCAGGGTCCGGCTTGACTGAATTCCACAGGAGCTGATGCTGGCCCCACAGACCCTCACCAGGAGTTCACCTCTCAACCCTTAAACATAAGCTGAGCTGAAAACCCCAAGAAAGGGAAAGGGGAATTTGGAGAAAATAACAACGGAGACACAGCTGCCCTTCAACCGTCTGGTAGGCTCTGGTATCTGTGATAAACAAATACACCTGGTTACTAATATAATACGAAAACTTCTTTTCTAAATTATGCTAAATAAATTCTAAACTCTTTACCTCTTAAACCTCAGTAAAAGACTTAGAGGTTAGTAACCTTTGTGGAATATCTTGTAAATATATCTTGTATTGTGCAAATAGTTCAAGCCAACCTAGTCTCTTTAGAATCCTAAAGTGATGGCCTTTGCAACATCTTTTCAGAATTAGATATTATTCTTACTTCAAAGTTCTTCTGATCTTATGTAGTTTTCAATGCTTACATAAATTGCAGTCTTTCTCTGAAAACATTGAGTTCTATTTGCATAGATTACTTTGAATTATATTCTTTAACTTCCTGGAATACTGCTTTCTTTCTGCGTGTGAATTGTTTTCCTTATTTACACATTTTCACAAAGAACGTATAGTTTCTTCCTTTACTAGCGTGTGCGATAAACACGTGAAATCAGAAGACGTGAAGAGTAGTCCTCGCGTGTAAAATACACACGCGATTATCTTAAAAAACCTGCGCGCGTGAAAAAATACGTAAACGCGATAAAAATAACACGCGCTGATAAAAATGGACTCGCGCTCTATTGCAGCCCGACACGCGCTTTCTCTTGAGACGTATTTCGCGTAAAAAATATACACGCGCTAAAGTTAACATGCGCAATTCTTTTAGGCACGCGCTCTATCGTAAAACCACACGCGCTTTCTCAGGAAACGACTTTCACGTGAAAAAATGTACACGCGCTAAAATTCACACGCGCAATTCTTTTTGGCACGCGCTCTATCGCAAACCACACGCGCTTTCTCAGGAAACGACTTTCACGTGAAAAATGTACACGCGCTAAAATTCACACGCGCAATTCTTTTTGGCACGCGCTCTATCGCAAACCACACGCGCTTTCTCAGGAAACGACTTTCACGTGAAAAATGTACACGCACTTTAAAAAGAACACGCAAACGGCAACTTGCGAGCTCGCGCACACATTAAACAGTCTTGAAGAACATTTCACACAGTTAATCAACTTTAAAATCCTACGCACAATCTTCAAGCTTGTTTTCCTTATAATAACTTTAACTGTAATGTCTCTTTTCTCAAATGAACTTGAAACTTGTTTACTCTTTAAGTTTTCTTATAAAAGAAAATGAAAGTTCACTCTGACAATCTCAAAATCTTTAAAAGAACGATCCCACCTGATGACTTCTTGTTCAAATTGGATCAGCAAACGATATTCTTACTTTGGTAGATTTTCTGAGCTCTGGAAAGGCCTTACTTAAGGAGCTTAACTAATACACAACCAGCCACTGAATTTCTCTGGATGAAAGGCAGTTTAGAATCTTGCTCATCTCCCAAGAATCAAACCCATTGTCCTCTCCACCAATCAGGCAACCAAACATATCATTGTTTCTTTAACCAATCAGAGTAAGTTTCTTTCACTCCATCTTGACTTGGGCAAGCACAATGTTAATTCTATGAACAAACTCTTCCTGTTACTAAACCAGCCAGTTCTAAAAGCACAACTAACCCAGCCAGCTCTAAAGGCACAATGTTAATCTTGTTACTCTTCCTGTTATGAAACTAGTCAGTCCTGACAAACCCATAGTGCTTATTGAGGTTTTGAGGGCGTCCCAATGGTGCCATGTCACAATATATTCAGATTCAGCATACGTCCCAACAACGGTGACGTCGGTCCATCACGCTGGAAGAGGAGGGGGTTTCAGAGGGCAGATGGATCCCGGTGCAGCATGCAGAACTGCTAGAAATACTGATAGAAGATATATCCCAGCCATATGTTGTGGCGGTCGTCAAGTGCGCCGCCAACACTCACGGGACAGACAAAATATCAATGGGGAAAGCAGCCGCCAATGCAGCAGCCAAAATGGTGGCATATTTGCCAAATTAAGTGCCAGCTGAATACATAGTGACCACCCCACCAGTAAGCGAACATCCGATACCTTATACAGCATTGCCCATCTCCCAGATTATCGAGTTACAAGGAAGGGCACCAGGAAGGGAGAACGAATTATGGCTACAAAGGGTTTGCAAACAATGCCCAACAGATCTGTTATGGAGATGATAGATCTCTGGGAAGACAGTAATGCCCCAGGAGTGTCTAGCAGTAGTATTTGAACAGTTACACTAACCCATCTCATAGTCCAAAGCAGCACATTGCAGCAGATATACACAGGAGGACTGGTTTATACCAAACATCCAGGAAAGCATTACAGAATTGGTCGTACATTGCACCACATGTCAATGTTTCAGTACAGGGATGACGCTACAGACGTTACGGGGCACATTGCCCCGCCCTACTGGGCAGTTCCGTTAATTACACAAAGACTATGGGCCTCATCACGAGTTTGGCTGTAACCCTTAAATCCGGCGATAGCGCTGTTACCGCCGGATTTAAGGGTCTGCCAAATCAGGGCTTCGGCAGATTTCTCCACAGCTTTGAGCTGGGGGAAATCCGCCGAAAATTCGCGCTCATACCGCTGGCGGGAAATCCGCCGGTGGTATGAGCGCACATTTTCCCCATTGAGCCCAATGGGGAATGGGGCATTCCCGAATGGGCTCAATGGGGAATGGGGAATTCCAAATCCGCCAAACCCGTGATCCGTGAACCCGTGATCCGGTGCTAATAGGCTATTAGCGCCGGCGTTACCGCCCAACTCAGGATGCCAAACGTGCTGCTAGATTTTTGGTACATAAGGTTTTCCCTATCTGGTGTGTGTGCACGGTTTTAAGGTCAGACAATGTCACACATTTTTTCAATGTACTGTTTCATCACGTCCCAGCACTACTTGGCATTAAGCACTGGGTGTGTTCAATTTGCCACCCAGAGACACACTCCATTGGCCGGCCAAAGCACATGTCAGGCCACAGAGCATGGGAGTGTGTATGCATGGGGTGGGAATGAGATGGCAGGGTTCCTTGGCAGGCTGCAGGCAAAAGACAAGAGAAAACAAACAGGAAAAAGAAAAAGGTTTCAGACTTATAGAAGGCTTCTTTGCCCTCTTTGCATGCACAAAGACCTGCAGACTACAGTTCCCAGCAACCTCCGGGCCAAGAACTACTTTAATACAGCACATGAACGATAGCACAGGGCTTGTGCTTAAGGATCCGACCGAAGCACACGCATCGGCTGGAGCTCCAGACAAGGGGATTAACGTGAGGGGCCACGCCCCAAGGAAGCAGCTTTCTGGCCCCTTGCTCACTTCAGATAAGTACTGCAAAAGCTAAGGGGAGAAACAAAAGCTCAGAAACCCATGCGCAGCACCAGAAAAGCAGCGCAAGGATAGAAGGGGAAGTGTGGCACTTGGGTGATATGTGGCGCATAGAGGGGCATGTGCAAGGGGGCCATCCTACAACAAGCACGTACCCAGCCCAAAACCAAGCTAAGTGCTCCGCTCTTGTCAAGCCAGCAGCGATGTTGCTTTAGATCCCACCAGCGCCCTGTTTTCTCCTGCGAGCATGTTCTGCATGCAAATTAGCCATGCACAGCCATTATAAAACTTCAGGGAGTAGCCACGTGCCGCAAACTTTTAGCTGCACATTTGACTGCCAGTAATCAGCCACGTGCGGCGAACTTCACTTTAGCTGCATGCCTGAGTGCTAGTGATCAGCCAAGTGCAGCAGATCGTTAGCATGTATGTTTTGCTTCTCAATTAGCCACGGTTGGCGAACTACCATAGCTGCATGTTTAAGAGCTGCATTGAGCAGTACTAACTCCACAGTTATTTTTGGTTGCATGTACCAAGCACTAATCTGCCTTGGGTGTATCACCAGTCTTAGTTGCATGAACAATTGTATGATTTGTGTGATATGTGTAAGTAGCACACAGATCACTAATTCAAGCTCTCTTTGCAACATTTCAACTGCTTCTGACACCGGACCTGAGAGTGCGCAGGCAGGAGGCCAGCACTCACAACCAGAGCTAAGTGCTGTTTTGGTTATCTTGTATTCAGTACAGATGCAGTGTGGGGTGCATGCATTGAGTGTGTGTGAATGTGTATGCTACTGTTGTTAAACTTACCCTGTGTCCCCCTACCTATCCACTTCCTCTCTCCTAGCCCTCATTCCGGTTACCCTCAACATCTGTACCTGTCCAACCATCGAAATCCTAACCCTATTTCCCTGCTGGGGTCTCAGAGGCTTGTGTAAGCCGAGTCTTGCAGGCACCAAGACCGCAGTGAGGGTGGTTGGTTTGTGCCACTCCTGCGCCTGGAAGCCAAAGCTGTGACAGAAGCACAAACCCACGTGGAACAGGCGCCGGAGTGGTACAACCCGGCCTAGTCATGGAGGAGCTTACTAAAGTCCTGCAGGACCTACAGGCCGAGCTCGCTGCCACCAGGCAAGACTACCCTGTTTTGGAAACTTAAGTGCGCAGTTTGACCACACAGACAGCCCCTATCCCAGTGGGAGCCTCTGCCCCCGATCCTGTTCAGGTACAAGTCACCCCGGAACCTGTTGTGCCTTAGCCCCACAAGAGAGGTATTCCCAAAAATATCAAACCTTTTTCACCCAATGTCGTCTTCATTTTCTCATCAAACCAGCGGCCTTCAGGGCTACCCCAGGCTAGGGCGGCCTTTGTTATTTCGTATCTGAGTGGGGATGCAGTGGCCTAGGCAAATCCTTTGGTGCAAAGGGATGATGGAGTGTTATTTGACTGGGACAAATTCATGTTGGAGTTCGGAAACATATTTAACCAAAGAGCTGCTGCTATGTGTAAGGACAGAGAGCTGTTGAACCTGCGTCAGGGTAGCAAGGAACTTGTAACTTACGTTACCCAGTTTAATCGGCTGGCAGCTGAGGCTGAGTGACCTCGTGATAAGAGAATGTCTCTCTTCTATCAATGTCTATGTGATGACCTAAAAGATCTCATAGCACAAGTGGACCCCCAGCCCCGGATTGTCCTGGCATTATCGATCTTGCACTTGACCACTGCCAGGCAGAGCAGCGTGGGGACTAAAAAAAGGGAGGGCACTCGCGTCCGATTGCCAGATTGGACCAATCGCGAACCTCCCCTCCCCCAGAAAATTCTATGGGGCACAAACCAATGCAGATTGGTTCAACCTGGGGCCCGCTCACTAAAGAAGAGAAGGAGCACCGACGCAAGGAGGGTCTATGCTTGTATTGTGGCACTACAGTGCATTTCATTAAGGAGTGTCCCACCAAGCCTAAATCAGAGGGAAACGCCTCGGCTCTGTGGTTGTAGGGGTAGTGCAGTCGAGCCAAGTAGTTGAAGTTACCCCAGCGATAGGTTTTGTTAATTACGCTCCACATATCACGTTGTCAGGGTCGCTGAGTTTTCTTGTTCATGACGTTCAGGTTACTCTTGGATTCCGTTGCTACGGATAACTTCATTTATATCGCTTATGCTGCTAAATTAAGGGTACCTTTGTGTACGAAAAAGTCCCCTGAGTCTGTAAAAGCTGTAGATGGCACTGCCTTGTGTTCTGGGCCCATAGCCCAGTGTACTCATGTTTTGATGCTGTGTTGCGAGCAAAACCAACTAGAAGAAATCCAGTTTGACCTTATAGCTGTCATGACTGGTCTTCAATCCAACGCAGGAGCTGCTAAACCCCACAGACCCACCAAAGCGTAGCGTTCTCAACTAACTATAAAACCAGTTGAGCTTGTGACACACCAGGGGGAATTTGGATAAAATAATAAAATCAGACACAGGAACTGGATCTCCCTCTGGAGGACTGTATCTGCATAGGCGAGAGATTCACAAAGGTTTTACAGGTAAATATCAATTACACTCTCAACCAACCATATATTTGATCACACATGGACTAAGTTACCTGAGAAATCCTCTGCTCAGCCTAGAGGATATATTTCTTTGTAAAAACAAATTGCGTTCAATTTTAAGTTGGTTCCTTACTAGGAATAGTTGAGCTGAGTATTCACTGTCAGTTTTTACCCACATCAGAATTAAAGTGTGCACCCTTTCATTCTTAATGTGTACCCTTTCAAGAAACTGGCTAGATAAGAGACTCTTTAGACTCCAAGAGTTCATCTGTTAGCGTGTAGATCTCAGTTCTCTTAAAAAGGGTAGATAATTTGAAGTGTGAAATATTTATTTTCTTAGAAAACAGAAATGTCAACCACACACTAGTTCTTCTCTTCTGAGATGCCCAGTTGAATCATCTAAGCAGTTCTGAAAGAATATATTGAATTCCTCTCAGGCTGATTCACATTTGCATCCTCTTGTTTGTACTCCTGAAGTGGAATGCACCTTTTGTTTCAATGACGTTTTAAGTTGAATGTGCTGCTTGAAGGATATTACTCTTAAAGTTAGTACTTTTGCCTCAAGTTAAGTTCTTTAACACTCCTCATTTAATTATGGGATTCATTAGTTTACAACGTAGCAAGCGTGCACTTTTGAAAATTATCTCCTTGCAAGAAATCCATACAACTGTCTTTATTGTATTCACGTCGCCGCGCACGCACACACCTTGAAGGAAAAGAGTTCACAAACAACGAAATGAGCGTAATAATACGCAACGTCATTTACTAAAAAGAAATTACAGGAGACATGCGGAACGATGGAAAAAACACTTGCGCATACCTGCTTACCTTCTCGCAGCGAAGAAAACCTCCCAGAAGAACTTTGCCCCTCTCACCTCAAAGGGATGTCGGAAAAAACCTCTGCAACTCGATCCCTCTCCGTCTCAGGATCTGACCAACGTGACGCGTGGACCTCCTCCTCACCAGCACAGAAGCTTCATTCAGGATTTCCTGTGAAGGTAAGCATAAGCGTGAGAGAGGAAACGAAACACGCGGCTCTCTCAGAAAACTAGACACGCATACACACATTCGCGCCAGCTGTCAGGAGGAAAAAAGTTAACCCTTAAACAACCGGGTTCACTGTCACAAGTCTTCAGTCTCAAACCATATTTTTACAAGCTAGGAAGGAAATCAGAAATCATCCGCTGCTCACAAATAATTACTTATCTTAGAGTCTTCTTTGTTATGAACTGAATTGAAGCATTGAACACAGAAATGCTATTTTGTTTTTCCGCAAATTAAAACTGGAACTTCAAATCTGGTTTCTTCTGAGTTCAGATTTCTTCTCAGGTGAATCTTGGCCTAAATACTCAGGAGAACATAAAAACATGGCCTACTCACAGAGAAAACTAAATGAAAGGCAGTTTAGAATGTTCAGGTTTCTCCTTTGTTTTCCCTTCACCCAATCATGACTCCTGTTCCTTTCCACCATCTTGGCTTGGGCTCCCACCAACACCCTGAGAACAAAAGTTAAGGCCCAACCAAATCAAGAAAGGAACTAAATTATAAAACAAATGTGAGAGTAAAACAAACCCCCTGAAGAATAAATGAAGAGCAGAACAATACAGAGTAGACTTTTATTTATTTTTATTTTCCCAGGGACCTGACAATAGTGGCACCACAGTTTGGTATCATTCTAGGTCTCCCATGGTTCTATAGGCATAACCCCCAAGTGATTTGGTCTGAGGGCGTAGTATCCTTGTCCTCGTCGTACTCTCTTGCGCATTGTATCTCAATAGAACACACCTCGTCCTTGGCTCAGGGGCCTATACCTGGACCTTCAATCATGTCTGTCGAGACGTTAGACCTAAGTGATTTACCATCAGAATACTGGGAGTACAAGGACGTATTCAGTAAACAAGCTGCAGAAACGTTGCCACCTCATTGGCAGTTTGACTGCCGTATAGACCTAGAACTAGGAGTGGTGTTACCCTGTAGCCGAGTATTTGTTCTTACTGAGGCCGAGACAGGGCACTTGAAAGAACACATTGACACAAACCTGCGGAGCAGGTTCATCAGGCATTCCAATTCGCCAGTCTCATCGCCGCTCTTCTTCGTCCTGAAGAAGACCAGTGATTTGAGAACTTGTATCGTCTACCGTGGAATTAACCATATCATGGTTAAGAATCGGTATCCTTTACCCTTGATTCTGGTGTTATTGGACCAAGTGCGTGATGCGGCCATTTATACCAAACTGGACCTCAGAGGAGCCTATCACCTGGTACAAGTACAGGCGGAGATGAGTGGAAGACAGCATTCCGAACCGAATTCGGCCTCTACGAATTCCAGGTTATGCTCTTTTGACTGTGCAATGCACCGCAGCCTTTCAGCATTTTCTCCATGAAGTGCTACGTGAGTACTTAGACGTATTTGCGGTTGTTTATATCGATTATATATTGATATATTCCCAGAACACGTCAAAACCGTCAAGGCATTGCTCCAAAGATTCCAAGAGCATTCCTTATTTGCCAAACTCGAGAAGTGCGAATTTCATCGCACCATAGTGGAATTCTTGGGGTACTTTTTGACTCCATCTGGGGTGCAGATGGATCAAAGAAAAGTACCAGCAGTTCTGGAATGGCCAGCCCCAATGTCCGTTAAGGAGGTTCAATCCTTTTTAGGATTTGTGAATTTCTACTGGTGTTTTATTAAAACTTTTCTGAGATAGTGACACCATTCAATGCAACACTGAAAAAAGGAAAAGAGCTCCTATAGGAAGAGTCTTCAGTGAGAGGTTTCCAACAGTTGAAACTAGCGTTCACATCAGCACCAGTATTGAAGCATCCAGATCTGACCCAGCCCTTCCTGGTTGAAACTGATGCATCAAGTTATGCTTTGGGAGCACTTCACTCCCAGTGAGATCCTACAACAGGTTTACTGCATCCGGTAGCCTATCATTCCCGAAAGTTGCTCCCAGCACTAACCAACTATCTTATAGCGGACCGAGAGCTACTGGCAGTGAAATCGGCATTCTATGAGTGGAGACATTATCTCCTGGGAGCTCGTCACACGATCACAGTCATGACTGACCACCGGAATTTGCAATTAATTAAAACAGCAAAAACCCTCAGTCCCTGTCAACTTTGCTGGCACTGTTCTTTGCAGACTTTGATTTCCTCATCACGTACCATCCAGGAGCGGATAATAAAAAAGCAGACATTTTGTCACAGTATCCAGAACTGGAGGACAAGGAAGTGAGTGTAGCTTGTCCGATCGTTTCAGCAACTCGCATTATTGGAGTTGTAGGGAGACCTAACATCTTTGAGGATGTGCTAAAAGCTATGTCCGCACCGGATCTACAAGATTGGTGCTCTAAGGGATCCAAGCATACTTTAGTAAACGTTTTTCTGTATTATGCCAAAGTCTTGTATTTGCCCACACTTGCACTCAGGAAGGAAGTCATGCAATGGTGTCATAATGCTTTGTTAAAAGGACATCCAGGAATTACTAAAACACAGCAAAACGTGGCCCGTCATTTCTAGTGGCCCACCTTACTTTGTGATGTAAGAGTGTATGTATCAGAATGTAACACTTGTGGTAGGCAAAAGGCTAGCCATCAAAAGCCTGCAGGATTGCTCCAACCACTACCCACTTCACCTGCTCCTTGGCATTCCGTCACTATGGATCTGTTTGTGGACTTACCACCAGTCCAAAAGTACCCCTCGATCCTAGTCATTGTTGACTCACTCTTAGAGATGAGCCACTTCATTCCGTGCATTGGTGTTCCTACCGCTGGTGAAGTAGCAGAATTGTTCCTACACAACATGGTGCAACTACACTGATTACCTATTCAAGTCATCACTGAGAGAGGCCCACAGTTTACCTCCCGCTTTTGGCAAGCGTTTTGCTGGTTTATAGGTATGGAAGTCAGTCTCTCATCCAGGTATCATCCTGTAACTGACGGACAAACCGAAAAAGGTATATCAAGGGCTGGAGCAGTACCTACGCTGCTATGCTGCCAATGTCGAGATGTAATGGGTTCAAAACGTCTGGTTAGCTGAAATAGCTTACAACAACACTGTGCAAACAAACAAAACATACCCCATTTTATGCAGTATACGGATTCCATCCTTGGGTTTTGCCCACGATGCCGAGTGCGCCTCCAATAAACTTGCCCACTTTACTAGGACATCAAACCCATGCACAACAGTCTGGACAGACATACAAAATAATCTAGATACAGCAAAACAATCCTATAAGTTCAATGCAGATAAAAAAAGCCGAAAAAATCCCCAGTATAAACAAGGCGACCGAGTTTGGTTATCCACCTGAAACATCAAATTGTCCAGGCCCCGTAAATTACAACCACGATATTTGGGTCCATTTACAGTGACTGATGTGATAAACCCTGTGGCAGTGAGGTTGGCCTTACCTAGTCAAATGAAAATTCATCCCACCTTCCACGTATCCTTATTAAAACTAGCCCAGCCCTCCATCCGTACTGAGAAACCACTGCCCATATTGGTATAAGGTCATCTAGAATATGAGGTGCAGGCCATTTTGAATTCTCAGCAACATAAAGACAGGCTTTACTACTTAATAGACTGGGTGGGGTATGGTCCGGAAGATCAGTCCTGGAAACCAGCACAAAATGTTCACACCCCAAGACTAATAAAAGCATTTCACAACAACCACCCAGGGAAGCCCAAACCCAAATCCTTCTGTGTGGGGGGGGGGAGTACTGTCAGGACACAGAGCATGGGAGTGTGTATGCAGGGGGTGGGAATGGGATGGCAGGGTTTCTTGGCAGGCTGCAGGCAAAAGACAACTGAAAACAAAACAGGACAAAAGAAAAAGGTTCCAGCCTTATAGAAGGCTTCTTTACCCTCTTTGCAGGCACAAAGACCTACATACTACAGTTCCCAGAAACCTCTGGCCCAGGAACTACTTTAATACAACCACGCTGGGTGTGGCACGTGCGCGCAAGAATGATAGCATGGGGCTTGTGCTTAAGGATCCGACCGAAGCACACTCATCGGCTGGAGCTCCGGACAAGGGGATTAACGTGAGGGGCCCAAGGAAGCAGCTTTCCGGCCCCTCGTACACTTCAGATAAGTCCCGCAAAAGCTAAGGGGAGAAACAAAAGCTCAGAAACCAACGCGCAGCACCAGAAAAGCAGTGCAAGGATAGAAGGGCAAGCAGAGCACCTGGGTGATATGCGGCGCATAGGGGGGCACGCACAGGAGGCACAGCCCAAAGCAACCACGTCCGCTGCCCGAAACCAAGCTAAGTGCTCCGCTGTTGTCATGCCAGCAGCGATGTTGCTTTAGATCCTGCCGGTGCCCTGTTTTCTCCTGCGGGCTTGTTCCTAAAGAAAATTAGCCACGTGCGGCCATTATAAAACTGCGCACTGTAGCCACATGCAGCAAACTTTTAGCTGCACATTTGACTGCCAGTAATCAGCCACGTGCGGCGAACTTCACTTCAGCTGGACGCTTGACTGCTAGTGATCAGTCACGTGTGGCAGATCTTTAGCTGCTCATTTTGCTTCACAATTAGACACGGTTGGCGAACTACCATAGCTTCACGTTTCAGAGCTGCATGAGCAGTACTAACTCCACAGTTATTTTTGGTTGCATGTACCCAGAACTAATCTGCCTTGTGGGTATCACCAGTCTTAGTTGCATGAACAATTGTATGCTTTGTGTGTTATGTGTAAGTAGCACGCAGATCACTAATTCAAGCTCTCTTTGCAGCATTTGAACTGTTCCTGACACCGGACCTGAGAGTGCGCAGGCAGGAGGCCAGCACTCACAACCAGAGCTAAGTGCTTTTCTGGTTATCTTGTATTCAGTACAGATGTAGTGTGGGGTGTATGCATTGAGTGTGTGTGAATGCTCATGCTACTGTTCTTAAACTTACCCTGTGTCCCCCTACCTATCCACTTCCCCTCTCCTAGCCCTCATTCCGGTTACCCTCAACATCTATATCTGTCCAACCATCGAGACCCTAACCCTCTTTCCCTGCTGGGGTCTCTGAGGCTTGTGTAAGCTTAATCTTGCAGGCACCAAGACCGCAGTGGGGGTGGTTGGTTCGTGCCACTCCTGCGCCTGGAAGCCAAAGCTGTGACAGCACAGCTGCTAGCTCCATTTCTTTCTTTCTTTCTTTCTTTCTTTCTTTCTTTCTTTCTTTCTTTCTTTCGAAAAGATTGAATTACATATCCAAAGACTCTTCTGCATTGCTTGTTGAACTACCAGAAGAATACAGGCTGTTCAGCTCAGCAGAATCCTCTTTCGCATTTTTACTGTTGCCGGGAGTGCAGGCTGCAGCAAATGCTAAATGGTTGCAGATGGTGAGATGGGAGCTGGTCCAACTTGCAAACTATTGGGCTAACGATGCATTCTCTACATCCTCTGGATGCACAAATGTTCAGCAGAAATCGCCAATTTGTTTGCAAACCCCTCTTTCAATTGCTGTTAACATGTCCAACACATATCGGCTTTGAATTGTCATAAGTGTTAATGCATGCAACTCAACCTTGATCACATTGAACCAGTATCCAACATTCCTCATTTTTGTTCAATGTGCTCAAGGTTGAGTTGCATGCATTAACACTTATGACAATTCAAAACCGATATGTGTTAGACATGTTAACAGCAATGGAAGGAGGGGTTTGCAAACAAATTGGAGATTTCTGCTGCACATTTGTGCATCCAGAGGATGTAGAGAATGCATCGTTAGCCCACATCATTGGAGTTGTCCATGGTCCGGGTGTTCGCATGAAGAAGGAAGGAGGAATACAGGACAGTGATGGTTTTACTTTTGCATTCAGTTGGGCCCTGTCTTGGCTCGGAGCAATCTTGAAGATGTTCATGCCCATTATCATGTTCGCCCTAGTCATCTTCTGCCACCTGCCAAGTAGGCTTTCGATATTGTGCTAGTGCAGCACCCTATAGCACAAGAATTATGGTATCAATTGGGGTTCCAAAAGCACCTCACAAGACAAAAGATAGCAAAGCATAGTCTGATACCCCACAGAGTGGCTCGAAGTATGAAATGTTCCCCCGCCCGCATGGAGACGAAGTTGACCATCTATACCATAGTATCATTATTCCACCCCCTGATCTAGAAAATGATAAAGAGGTTTGGGTGGACCTGGCGGGGCAGGGGGGATGCATTCATATGACTTGCTCACCTTAAGAGTGCACGTGTAAGGGGGTGAGTTTGCAGTCAGTATGTAGGGCTTGGGTCCCAATAAAGGAAACTCAGACATATGTTGAAGCAGAGAGGGGGGAGAGGGAGCACAGATGTATTATGGAGTTTGTTACTGCAGAAGTAACAAAAGGGGGAATGTTGGGTAGGGGAAGCACAGTCTTTAGAGTGAGTCGAGATGCATTTGAAGCACTATGATGGGCCAGGAGGGAGAGCAGAGAGGGGGGGACGGTGAAAGGACCACCCTCAATGTAAAGGACCCCACCTCAATATAGTAAAATATAATCAACCCATGTAATGTAGTGCAGGGTGCAAGCAACATTGCTATTTTTGCATAGATGTTAGAATTGTAGTTAAGAGACAAGGCCTGCATGGCAAATGTGGCATTGAATGCATTAAGCCCACATTGCAAGACGAGGGAAATCTCCAGCCATGCCTGTGCTCCCATGAGGACAGCCCCTACACCCAACCACCACAATGCCTATTTATTGTTCTAACAGTGTTGCAAAGATGTGTTTTTACTGAAGAGGAATGCGCCCTCCAAGGCCGCCATCATAGACCGTCGCCTGGTGTGCATGTTATCTCACACTGGCCAAAGCATGACCCGACCCAGCTCCGGGTGACCACGAGTTATAGTCCATATAACAGACTGAACCCTGAGATCCCAGAATTACATGGCACCAGGTGCCCTGTGACAGCCAACCCTAAAGGTAAGAAGTCCTGAATGTTCAGACAGTAGGGACATTGTATATCTTTGAAATACAATCATGTGATATGTTTTGCGAGGTGCTGGAGGGATACATTATAGTTCAAACCGATGGTGGAGACCTTGGAGCCGGATGACGCAGATTTGAGTGAGACAGATGTGTGTGGAGGTCAGAGTACCCCTGTACCTCCTTTGAGTCAGCCATAAAACCTGTCAGGTGAAGAGTATAATGACAAAGTAGCATTGTGATAAGAGTGTAGTTAATTTGTTCTTTGACCTTCGACGTGAGAAGAAGAGGATCACCGCAGTACCCACGTGATTGAAGACGGACGGACTGGGCTAGAACCAATGGCCTGGCATCTCTCATGGAGCAAGCAGATCATGTATAGGCACACACCAACCAGCCGCACGGGTTTCTACTGTATATGTTGCGTCATAAGTGACAATGTTTTTCTTTATAAGATTCTGCTTGTACTACTTTTCACCAGAACGTTCTTGGCAGCAGAATCCTTTGCTGTTGCGCTCATCTGTGTATGAGTTTAAAACTTGTTATCCTTACAAGATCGACTTGGGCCTTTCTTCCCTAATGGGGTGCATTCTCTCTGGTGTCAGCATTCAAGGACTTGCCTGGGTTACAGATATGGGAAACCATAAAGTGCCCTTAATCCCTGCCCACTTTCTGAATGTGGGTCCGCTGGTATTTCACAATACCAGCTCTCTACAGAAAAGGCCATTTTCAGAGTTGGTGTTTCATGGCAGATGAGCTACATAAATAGAATGGATAGTTGTAATGCCATATGTACTTATTTTTATGGTGCCTTGTCTAGCAAAGGGCACTTATCCTTTCCTTGGTCCCTCATTCCTCCGGGAGAAATGTCTTGAGGACCTTTGGCCTGTTTTCTGGGTTCCTCCTAGCCTGAAGAGTGACACAGGTACAAACTGTCATCATGGCTTATGTACTTCCATAGGTGGGAGTGGGGGAAATGGTGCATACCTAAATATGGAAAAGCAAGTACGAAGAATGAACAGCCATATTATTCTGTGGCCTTATTTTGCTGGTGCTTTGAGTAACAGAGGGCCCTTACCCAGTTTTGTGGTCACTCATTCCTGGGGGAGTAACAATGGTTAGGATCAACTGTTTTGTTTCTGATTATCTCAAAGCTTGGAGTGACAGTTGGACTTCCATTGTGTGTTGTGTACTTTCATGCATGTATAAGATGGACTCTGTCCATTACTGAACTTGGACGGAAATGTGCATAACTGGACAGTCGTGATGTACTGTGACTCTGTTCCTCTGGTGATTTGTGTAGCAGAGATTCTCTCCCTGTTTCTTGGTCCCTCATGCCTTGGGGAAGAATGTGGTGAGGGCCTCTGGCCTGGTTTCTGGGTGTCTACAAGCTTGACGCATGATAAAGGTACAAGTCCTTCATTGTGATTTGTGTACTTTCAGAGTTGGAAATGGAGAAACTGGTGCATAGCTAAAGTTGTAAGAACATGTTCATAGAGGCCACTGTGAGACTGACCTGTGAAAAATGTTCTTTGATTCCCTGCATAACAGCAGGCCCTTTTCCTGTTTCTTAGTCTCCCATGCCCGAGGGAGTAACAGTGGTGAGAGTACTAGGATTGTTTCTGAGTATCTGAAATCTTGTAAAGTGGCAGTGGTGCAGACATGGAATAAACAAAAAATACTTGGATACATGTATATGGAGGAATCTGAACATTGCTGAAAACAAGTGTATAGCTGGACAGTCACAATTGACTGTGACCTTATTTCTCTGCTGACTTGTGTAGCTAAGGTTCTCACCTTGTTCCTTGGCCCCTAATGCCCAGGGGAGGATATCTTGAGGGTGTAGAGCCTGCTTTCTGGGTGCCTCCTAAATTGAAGAATGACAAAGGTATGGCCTATCATTGTGGTTTGTGTATTTGCACATGTGGAAATGGAGGAACCCATGCCTAGCTGAAGTTGCAAGAGAAATTGCCCTGAATCAACAGTTGTAGTGATCTGCAACCTTATTTTTCTTGTGCCGTAAGTAAAAAGGGCCCTTACCCTGTTTCTTGGTCACTCATGCCTGGGGGAGTGAGAGTGGTGCAGGCCTAATCATTTTGTTCTGAGTGTCTCATAGCTTAAAGAGTCGTAATGGTACATGATTTCCAAAGTGTGTTTTGTACTTTCTCACATGTATATGCTGGAAACTTTCCATTACTGAATACTGAACTTGGAAGAAAATGTGCATAGCTGCACAGTTGTGATGGACTGTGTTTTTATTCCTCTAGTGACTTAAGTAACACAGGCTCTCACCTAATTTATTGGCCCCTCATGCCGGCGGGAGGAACGTGGCAATTGTCTCTGGGCTGGTTTCTGTGTGTCTCCTAGCTACGAAGCATAACACAAGGTCTGTCAGTGTGATGTGTGTACCACCATAGGTGGAAATTAAGGCACTGGTGCATTGCTGAAGTTGTAAAAAAAATGTGATTAGAAAGGGCAGTCATAATTGCCTGTGACTTTATTTTTCTGATGCCTTGCCTAACTGTCTCAATTCTCTCTCTTTAGATGCATTTCTGCCACGTGTGGATGCATGATTTGTGGTCCTTTCCCTACTGGACTTTCCTTCCTAACTTACATGTCCAAAAGCCTCAGCTTAATTCAGTGCAGCACTTGTCAATGTTGCAGTGTTCCTGTTCCTGTTCCTGTTTGTGGCAGGCACCTTGTTCCTGACTCTACAATTCTAGTTTCTTGTTCTTGGATCCCTGGATTGCAAATGTAGTGTGCTTTTTAGTATTTTCTATTTCCTGGTTCCCCTTCTGCTCTGTTCTCCTGTCAGCGCTTTCCACAGATTTCCCTTTCCAGTGCAGCTCACTTTGTCTGTGTTCTATAGTTTTTTGACTTATTCTATTCTGCAATGTAAACTGGACCCTTTAGACACAACTAATTAAGAGAATACCTTTTTTTGTTGCTCCCTTTTCTTTTCCTCTCTGAGTGGGGCAGGGAAGGTATTTGGTTAGTAAATGTGTTTTGCCTGCTCCTGTTCCTTGACTCCCTCTTGGAGTCTTTTCTTGGTTTTCCCCTGCACATCTCCCTTGGTTCCATATGTGCTGTTTTGTTCTACTTCTGTGTGAATTCTTGTGTTTTTCTTTCTATGCTGTAAGACCTATTCCTACTTGCCCATTGTCGAGAGTCTAATGTATTGCATTCTCCTTCCTTATAGGCCTTCAGGGTCCCTGTTTGATTAGAAGGGATCATGGGCTTTGCGGGCAACCCAGGTGTTCTTTTTAATCCTCGTGAGTATTTCATCCTCGTGAGTACTGTCTATGTTTCTTTATATAGTACTATCAATGGTGTCGATTCACAGACCCTGTTATCAGATGTTCTATTTGTGGGCTTAGCGATTACAGTACCTGTAACAGCAATTGTGTGGGGAGGAACATGCCAACATTCATTGTAAACAGAAAGAGCTTCTAAGTGCTTACACCCACATCATTTTCATATGTTTGTATCTGTTTCACCTTCTACCTGCACAACCTTAGTGTTAACATGCATGTATCTTTGATTCCTGAGTGCATGCTGTTTCATTCAGATTTACTCACTGTGTGACCTTGTGCATAATTCCCTTGCCACATCCTAGGCCCTTTATCCCATGTGCTGCAGCACGCTTTTACTCCTTTGCCCTTCTAGCTCCAAAATATTGCAATGCCTTACCTCTTACTATTCGCTCTTCCGCCTCCCGTCATATTTTTTGTACCTGTCTTAAGATCCACTTCTGATCTCTACTTCCTGACCCCTAATTTCCCCCCTCATCGGCGATCATTTGCCTGCCATGTATTCTTGATTTTGTTGAACTGCTATATATTTTACTTGTCAAGTGTTTTGGTGGAAGTGCTCAATCAAATGCCCAAAAATACCAAATACCAAACCTTCAAGCAGTAAGTGACGATGTACAGTCAAGGCACACCCAGATCGCTAATGCAGTACCCAGCTCTGAGACTACACACCTCGAACTGACCCTACTAAAATTGTAGTATAGTAAATGTGGCGTTAAGCACCCGTTCCAAGGGCTGGAATGGGTGGTAACGGCCCGACAGCCCAAGTTTAAAGGCCGAGCAAAGTGAGGGCTTTTAAGGAAGGCCCTAGTCATTACCACCCATCAGAGTCTTACCAGGAAAATGATACTCCTTTATTTGGAAGCCTATTTCTGATCATTCATTTAAGACCAGGTCCCGTTACGCTCAAGGGAAAGGTTCACCCAATGTACAGGCATCCTCAGATGTTTTAATTGATGCCATGTCTGACAAATTGCCTCTGAACATTTTTCAAATCCATGACTCAGATTTCACCACAGATATCTGCCCGGGGCCCAACTCAGAAAACCCCTTGAATACTGCCCACTCCCTGCGTGCCGAGCCTTTAATACTCTGAACCACGTTAGGATGTAAGATTATTTGGGAGTGAAATGTTTTTCTTAGTGCAGCACTTACTCATGGCACTCTTTCAGACATTAGTCTCCCTGTTTCCAAGTTTCACAGTTAACTTAAGACCCAATAGACTCTGCCTTACCTACAATTTCCCATCTAGCAGCTAGTTACATTACTGAACTAGCACACACCCAAGCTTCTGATTTTCAAACACAATGCACAAAAGTGGTCTACATGCAATCAGGCCCTACAGTAGCCTCAGTCACTGCTCTGGAACCAGCTGCTGAGACTGAAGTCATTGTTCTAAATGATGTGGAAGACACGCTACCTGTGTGTTCATTCTTCTTCCTACAGTATGGTCATAACGAAAGGTCAATTAAAGTACAGATTCCATGCTCTGATTAACTAAACCTGCAGCCTAAGAACCATAAACCTTGCTGGCAATCCTGGAACGGTTGGCTGTTAATGTGCTACTTTCAGACGCTAAGAGATAAGGGTAGCAAAGTGATGAAATCTTGATGAACAGAAACTTTTCCAAGGTAATTACTCTGATTGACTACCATTAAAAAAGAGACTCAGTGTCATCTGCTGTGGAAAGGAACTGCAAATACACAGCTCACTCATCATTTAGTGGGGCCAAGGAGTCTACTGTCTTAGAGATGCCTTCTGTTTCTGAGCCATCACTGAGTCTGTCGTCATCTGAATCTTCAGTTTGCCTGCCTTTAGCCTTTGAATCTCCTTCATTCCAATCTCCAGCTCCAGAGTGGTCTTTGGCACAGGTGTCTTCAATCACAGAACCTCCTACATGTCTGCCATTTACTCAAGAGCCTCCATCATGTAAGTGTTCAGCCTCAGGGCCTTATGTATGCTTGTTTTCAGCTGCAGAAAGGGCACCAGAACGCATGTCTTCTGCCTCACTTTCAACTCTGGCATGCCCGTCTTCAGCTACAGAGCCAGCTGTAGCACATACCACTTCATCCTTAGAACCTCTAGCCGACCTTGCTAAATGCATGCCTTTAGTTCCAGAGTGTGCTGCATGCCTGGCTTCAGCTCATGAGACACCCCCAAAATGCTTATGATCTGTGCCAATAACTCAGGCATACCTGTCTACGGTGTCAGATCATGACACATATCCTTCCGCTTTAGAGATCCCTTTCGAGTTCCAACCATCCACTCCTGAATCGCATCTAGCCTACCTGCCTTGGG
This sequence comes from Ambystoma mexicanum, assembly GCF_040938575.1. Lineage (NCBI taxonomy): Eukaryota > Metazoa > Chordata > Amphibia > Caudata > Ambystomatidae > Ambystoma > Ambystoma mexicanum. The sequence goes on along the minus strand of NC_090931.1, from coordinate 686,448,549 downwards.
CTTCAGGGGGACGACAAGAATGCTTGCCTTCTGCACAGGAGGAATCTCCCAACTGCTCCACAACAGCAATAGAGCCTCCAGAGTCTCCAATATTAGCTATCAATACTTTTACCAGCCGGTCTGAAGGTTCTATGCCTGCCAGCTGTCCGCTCTCAGTTGAAAGGCCTAAAACATGCTGTTATTGTCTGTTGAATGTTACACTAGCTTGTCATCATCCTATAGGACTTAAAAGTGTCAGTTCCCAGTGAATGAATCTTCAGCGCCCTTGGACCAGGCTTCAGATCCTCCAAGAACCTAATGCTTGTTTTTATGCCATGAGATTCTTCCAAACCAGGGAACTGCCTCTGATGCTCTTGCTCTGCGGCCTAATTCTAAGCACTGCAATCCATTTCTTTTTTGCCTACAGACTGCCATTTTCACCAGTGCTGCCTCAGAAAATAAGGAACACCTATTATAGAACTAAAACATCTGCCCCGGGTGGCAGATGCCAGAGGACAGCAATGGAAGGTGGGATATTGCCACAATGTACTCACTTTCTGCCACTTGTGGGGATGATTTTGGGTTAATTCTCCATTGGACATTTTTTCTGAACCCCAGTGACACAGTACTGTGGTGATTTGGGAGCTTTAAAAGTATTTTCCATGTTGCTTCCCTTTCGCATCCATTTTGGGTTTTTAGCAGCCAGCATGTTTATTTATTCAAAATACTATAGTTCTGTATGGGGTGAGGGCTTCTGGACTGGTTTTTGGGTTTCTCCTAGCATAAAGCATGGCAAAGGTTCAAGTTTGTCATTGTGATTTATGCATTTTCAGAAGTGAAAAGGGAGGCAATGGTGTGTCGCTGGAGGTGGAAGAACATATGCATAGAAAGGACAGTTGAAATGGCCTGTGATCATATTTTCCTGGTTCCACACATATCCTTTTCTTGGTCTCTCATGTCTTGAAGAAATGTATGGTTAAGTTGTTGCGCTTCTAAAAACCTATGAAATTCACTAAAAAAGACTTTGTTAAAGGGACGTTATGGTTCCAAGTAAAACCGAAAACCCCCTGAAATTCGCCAGTTATGGTAAGCTAAGCAACCATAACTCCCGCCACCACTATGCACTGCTAAGACTAACACCCAGGACATCAAAGATGACATCACAAATGTCATTGACGACCATTTGGCGCAAACCATAAAGTTTTTTTAACAACATTTTTTTTACTGAATTTCATAGATTTGTAGTAGTGCAATTTACCCATAACGTCCCTTTAACAACGTTTTTTTATTGAAGTGCATAGGTTTCTAGTAGTGGCACGTAACCATAATGTAAACTAACATGTGACTTTATTGAACACCTTCCGGAGAATGCCACATGACCATATGCTGGCGCACAGCACGGTAAATCCATACACACTTAACAATAAGATCTATGCCTTGTGGACAGTGTGGAAGTACATTTTGTACTGATTTTGGAACTTGCAACTTCAACATTTCCCTTGCACAGCTCCAACACCTTTTCGTACTCAGACATTAATCCAGTATGTACACAGTACATACTTTTAGCAAAAGTACTATTTATCTGAAAATGACATGGGCTAAGGCCATCCCTCGTCCCCAAGAAACAGCACACAGTACATACTTTTAGCAAAAGTACTATTTATCTGAAAACGACATGAGCTAAGGCCATACCTCGTCCACAAGAAACAGCACCACTGCTGTAATGAAGGAGCATGAGGAACACTGCCCCTACCTTACAAATAACACACGCACAACATTTTCCCCCGTCCACCTACCCCTCCATATTACTGTTTGGTGCCTCTTTGCTCATTTCCGTCCGCAATTTTCCTTCTTAGCTCTCCTTCCAAAAAAAAAAGCCATCCGTAAACAAATTAAATGTTCCTTTAAGAACCACCTTTCACAGTTCACAAATATAAGTAAAAACATTGCATACACTCCATGTACTTTATGTTTCTCAGTATGTTTCTCAGTAAAGTACATAGACGCAATAAGATTGTCCAACATTTCCATATGCAGTTTGTATTATGCTAATGGGAATATTGTAGCATTCGTCCTCCTTTCCAGGGACTGGAACAGTGAATAAACTGGAATGGTGAATAAAGGGCCAGCAGGCCAAGTTATCAGCCCAAGCGAAGCGTGAATGCATAACGCGATCTCTGGATCATTACCCCCCTTCCACCCTTAAAATGGGGGATGAATACCATTAGCAATCTAGATTTCCAAAGCACTAACCCGTACTACTAAAAAAGAGGATTTTTCGTCCTAATCCGGGACGCCTGTGGCGTCCCGGATTAGAAAACAAAACCCTTTTCAAAGATGGCCACCATAGAAAGGGAAGGCGGCTGTTCCATACAGGGCCCCTCTTCGCTTTCCATGGCAGCCTGCAAAAAGCAAAAAGAAAACCCTGTTAACATATCACCGCAAGCACTTTTTTCTTCCCTGTTAAAAGAAAACAGTAACATTTTAGAATTTGTAAAGTACTTTTATTTCACAATAAACTGTCCGAGACCATCGGACTATTCCCATTTTCAATCAAATAGTAACTTTGTTTCTTCGGTCGTCATTGAAAATGTTAATCATGAGGCACACGTTGTTCTTTTCCCAAACACAAACTATTTGTTTTAGATAAAGGAACCGCCTTGGTCGCACAGTGATTTCCAAGACGCTGGCATCAACTTCGGCCTGCACCACCATAAAAGATGTTACGTTACTCCTAATGACCACTGCAGCATACGGACAAATGGGTCCTGGGCGATCGTCCCACAAAACTGTGACGGTTAGGTAGGCGGTCACGAGTATGTGCATCTGGCGTGGAAAAAATCCATCACTTGGCATCTGGAAACCATGGCAATCACAGTAAGGCAGGATGTAGCTGTTCGGAAAACATAACAGAAAATACGTATCAATACCCAACCTGTAGCAAACAATTTCAAAAACGACAAAAAGAACGAAGAAAGTGATAAACAAATCAATGTGGCCACACATGGCATTTTAAAGAAATGTTACGTTCAACATGGGTGAATCTCGTGATACCCTACAAATGCTGAGAAGCTACACTCTCCATAAGTAAAAATAAAATGACAACTACACAAAAAGATAGTACTTCAGTTACATTGCCAAAATTAATGTTCAGATAATAAAAAAAATTAAATCTCGCAATTTTAAAAAAGACAAAAAGAACGTGGAAACTGATACACAAATCAATGTGGTCATACATGACATTTCAAAGAAATATTAGCGTTGAACATGGGTGAATTTAGTGATAGACTACAAACGGCGAGAATCTGCACTCCCCATAAGTAAAAAAAATTGACAACTACACAGAAAGATAGTACTTCAGTTACATTTTCTAAATTAATGTTCTGGTAATAAAAAATGAAATCTCGTTCCGGTGTAGAAGAGTCAAAAGTAAACTTACACGAAATTCACTGTCTCCATTGTCTCCATAAAACTCAGACAGCAATGTACTTGCATCAAAGAATCTTCTTCAAATGATATTACATGTGCCTTGAAAACGGTTTTGAATACATACCTTATCAAACAGTATTTTTTGCAAACATTCACTCCCTGCATTCTTACTGAATTTTCCCTTTCGCTCAAGGTCAAAAAACAATTGACCCTTATGGGTTCAGTCGGATGCATGGGCCTACTGAGCTCGCAACCAAAAAAGCAAAGCAAGTGACCTTCGCTCAGAATGCAAATACATTCTGACTTTGCAACAACATGTCTCAATGCATTCATGAGAACTGGTACTCCCATACACTTGCAGACCCACCCGCTCTTTCCATCAAACAGTGCAGGTGGCTGCCTCAGATTTCAAACTCTAGGAGGCCATTCTGACTTCAATAGTATTTTAAATACATTGTAACACAGACACAGTAAATCTTCGCCTGTACTTAACTGACACTATATTGAGCAGCAACTTTCAATTTACTGTATGACTTTGGTGTCAAGAAAACACCACTTTTTGACTTCCTGTTGCCACATCCCATCACTGCCTCATTATGGCTCACCTTCCGAGACAGTATTTCATAAATTTAACAAGGGCAATGTTGTGTTATTTTATATGTGTTAACGGCGATGTCCGCGTACACCAAAACACGAATGACAGATGGCGGGCGCAGTGAAACGCTGGTCAACATCCAATCAGTGAACGCGTCACATGTCCGCGTACATGACGCTACGGATTAGCCAATCGTTATCTTATCCGCGCAGCGAACAGGGAAGTGTGACTGAGGAGTGGACATAGTTATCACAAATGTTTTGAGACATAGTTTTTGGTCGTTTTACAGAAAACTACTGCACAGATTGGCATGCTTTCCGGACCAAGCTCCAGCTCCTGCCGCAAATTTGGTGAAAATCCATCCAGCGGTTTGGGCTGTAGGCGTTCGCAAAGTTTTTCACCCATTCAGTCTATGGCAAAAAAAGTCATTTTGGGACCCCCGCCTATAACTTTTCCCCCCATGGACCAAACATCACCAAACTTTGCAAACATATACTTCTTTTGCAAAGTTTGGTGAGGATTCGTCCAGGGGGAGCGGAGTTATAAACTGCCCAAAAAGTGCTCTTCCTATGGAAACAGCAACTTAACCAACTTAACCATAACTACACAGCCACTACCGTGGCTGTGTTATATATATATATATATATGTATATATATTAAACGGCCACAATAGTTTTTAAATGATCAAAAAGTAGGTCTCAAAAAATTAGTGATATCTATGTCCACTCCGCGGACACACTTCCCTATTCGCTCCGCGGACAAGATAACGATTGGCTAATCAGTCGCGTCATGTCCGCGGACATTTGTCGCGTTCGCTCATTGGATGGTGAAGAGCATGAAGTGCATCAGATTGTTCCGATGCGCCTGCCATCTTTGATCCTTGTTTTGGTGTCCGCGGACATCGCCACAAAAACATAAAAAAACACATTATAATTGTTAAACTTATCAAATACTGTCTCGGAAGGTGAGGGTTGATGAGGAGGGGATGGGATGTGGCAGCAAGAAGCAAAAAAGTGGTGTTTTTTTGTGACGAAAGTCATACGGTATATTTGGAGGTGTTCCTCAATATAATTGCACTTGTTAAACTTATCAAATACTGTCTCGGAATGTGACGGTTGACGAGGTTGGGATGGGATGTGGCAGCAAGAAGCAAAAAAGTGGTGTTTTTTTGTCACGAAAGTCATACGGTACATCTGGAGATGTTCTTCAATATAATGTGCGTACAGTACAGGCGACAGACTAATGTGTCTGTGTTACAATGTATTTAAAATATTATTGGAGTCAGACTGGCGCCCCCTAGAGTTTGGCATCTGAGGCAGCCACCTGCAGTGTTTGCTGGAAACAGCGGCACTGCACGTGTATGCGAGTACGAGTTCTCATGAATGCGTTGAGCCATGTTGTTGCAAAGTGAAGGTCACCAGCTTTGATTTTTTGGTTGCAAGCTAAGGAAGCCCACGCATGTGACAGAAACTATAAGGGTGAATTGTTTTTTGACCTTGAGAGAAAGGGACTATTCCCTGAGGAATGCAGTGAGAGGAGGTTTGTAATAATGAACATTTGATACGGTTATGTATTCCAAAAGTGTTTAAGGAACATGTCAAATCAGTTCATGAAGATTCTTTGGTGCAAGCGCATTGAGCATTACGGTCTGAGTTACGCAAAGAGAATGGAGAGGGTGAATATCATGTAAGTTTACTTTTGACGACTGTACACCTGAACGAGCTTTAACTTATTATTATTTGAAGATTAATTTTGGCAATATAACTCAAGTACTATCTTTCTGTGTGGTTGTCTTTTTTATGTGGTTATGGGGAGTGCATAATCTAGGTGTATGTAGACTATCACTAGATTCACCCAGGTTCAACGCTAATATTTCTTTAAAATGTCATGTATGACCATATCGAATTGTGTATCAGTTTCCACATTCTTTTTGTCTTTTTTGAGATTGTTTGATGTGTGTGCTAATCGTTAGTTTAAACTCAATGCCGAATTAAGAAATCAATAGATATATTGTAATAAAGGTTGGGTATTGATACATATTTTCTGTTATGTTTTCCAAATAGCTACATGCTGCCTTACTGTGATTGCCATGGATTCCAGATGCCAACTGATGGCTTCTTCATTCGCCAGGTGCACATAGTCGTCAACGGCTGGATCACCATGACTGTTTTGTGGGACGATCGCCCAGGGCCCATGTGCCCGTACGGTGCACTAGCGATTAGGAGTAACATTAGATCTTTTATGGTGGTCTAGGCCCAAGTTGATGCAGACCCCCTGGAATTCACTGTGCGACCCAAGCGGTTCCTTTATCGAAAACAAACACTTTGTGTATGGAAAAAGAACAGCGTGTGCCTCACGATTAACATTTTCGATCACGAGCAAAGAAACAATTTTGCAATTTGATTGAGTATAGGAATAGTCGGATGTTCTCTGAGAGTTTATTGTGAAATAAAAGTACTTTACAAATTGTACAGTGTTATTGTTTTCGTTTAAAGACCGGTTTAATATTTTGAATTGTGACGTGCTATGTTGTTAGTCGATGTGTGTTGATTTTCGGGTTCTGCGTCACGTCACGTAGATGATTATGGGCGCATTTGGCTACGCTGAAGAGGAACGTCACCGAGAAAGGTGTTGAATATCACTAGGGTTGGTTATGTGAGGGTCAGGGGCGGGGCATATGACTTAGTGACGTCTTGGCAGTTTACATTAGGCAGATGCAGCAATGGATAAGAATAGCACAAGATGGATGCGCCTTCCTGCCAGATTTCGTATGTTTCTAAAAGAGGACAAATGAGGTAAGGTGAAGTGGAAATGTTTGCGATAGATCAACGTATGTACAAAAATACATGGTCGAACCCTCGGGACAATAATATTTTCTGAGCATTACACTTGTGAAACTTATGAAATAATTTTTGGGGAGGTGAATGGTTATGATTTGGAATATGGGTGGAATATTTCTGACGTGATTTCGAATGAGTTTACAGAGTTTGTTGGGATTTTGTGCACAGCTTATATGACAAATGATTTGTGCATTCTTTTGACAGTTTACAAAAAATAAAACGTGGTTGGATTTCCAGCAAATTTGCGTGAGGCTCATTGTTAAAGATCGAAAAGCATAGTTTTGCAAATGTGGCTGTGTTTTCAAAAAAAAAACAGCGGTATAGCTTTAGTGGCTGGGGGGTAGGCCCTAGCCATGGGCAGTGGCCAGAATGTCGAGGTCATGTTATAAGGTCATGATCCAGACAATGTGGCTACTAGCCATGACCAGAAAGGACAAAACATAGGATTAAAGTGGTCATTTCAACCTGGGACTGGCTTTGTGGTGAAGTTATTCGCAATTAGGATACATTTGAAAGGGAAGATGTGCACGTGGTAATATGGTCACGGGGATTTTTTGGTGTGCCTTTTGCAGGCTGTTATTGAAAGCGAAGAGGGGCCCTGTATGGAAATGATGCTTTCCCTTTCCATGGTGGCCATCTTGGAATTGGATTTTCCTTTCTAAACCGGTACGCCTTTATAGGATGAAAAATCCTCTTCTTTAGTAGCATGGGTTACCGCTTTGGAAACCTAGGCTGCTAATGGCCTTCATCCTCAATTTCAGGGGCTGGAATGGGGGGTAATGGCCCAGAGACTTCGTTATCCAACCTCGCTTCCCTTGGGCTGATAACTTGGGCTGCTGGGCCGTTATCCACCGTTGCAGTCTCTGGAACGGCGCATGAACGCCACTATATTCCCATTAGTATAACGCAAAATGCAAATGGAAATGTTGGAAAATCTTATTGCGTCTATGTAGTTTACTGAGAAATACAAAGTGGATGGAGTGTATGCGTTTTTTTTTTACTTATATTTTTTAACTGTGAAAGGTGGTTGCTAAAGGAAGATTTATTTTGTTTTTGGATGGATTTCTTTTGGCAGGAGAGCTAAGAACGAAAGGTGGGGAAGGAAATTAGGGAAGAGGCACCGAACACTAATATGGAGGGGAAGGTGGACGGGGTAAAATGTTGCGCGTGTGTCATTTTTAAGGTAGGGGGAGTGTTTCTCATGCTCCTTGATTACAGCAGTGGTGGTGTCTCTTGGGGAGGAGGGGTGGCCTTAGCTGATGTCATTTTAAGATGAATAGCAGTTTTGATAAAACTATGTACTGTGTACTAGATTGTTAATGGGTGAGTATGAATAGGTGTTGGAGCTGTGCAAGGGAAATGTTGAAGTTGCAAGTTCCTAAATCAGTACAAAATGTAGTTCCAAACTGTCCATGAAGCACAGATCTTATTGTGAAGTGAGTCCGGGTTCTCGGACACGTCAGCATGCTGTGCGCCACCATATGGTCATGTGGCACGCTCTGGAAGTCTGCAATGAAGTCAGATGTTTGTAGACATTATGGTTAAGTTGCACTAATAAAAACCTATGAAATTCAGTAAAAAAGCTTTGGTAAAGGGACGTTATGGTTAAGTTGCGCTACTAAAAACCTATGAAATTCAGTGAAAAAACTTTGTTAAAGGGACGTTATGGTGCCAAGTAAAACTGAAAACCCCCTGAAATTCGCCAGTTATGGTAAGCTAAGCAACCATAACTCACGCCACCACCGTGCTCTGCTAAGACTAACACCCAGGACATTAAAGATGACATCACAAAGGTCATTGATGACATCACTGATGACATCATATGTCTGACTCGCTGTTTTTTCCTTTAGCGATATATCTTAGACAGTAATAGATAGGGACAAAGAAATCAAACAATACTACATTTGTAGACTTATACTTCAAATATGTTCTTAAAATAATTCACTTAGGGTTCACTCACAGCATATGAAACATATACATAGGAAAAATACACACTTAAAAGATAGCAATGCTTTCTGTGTATGAAGACAATCATTAAGGTTATCAACACTTTCTTATTGGTCTGCTGTTTTTTTATTACTATACTTTCTCTGGATGTGCCTATATTTGTATTTGCATTACGTTCTTTAGGGTGCATTCACATCATGTGATATTTCTTCATCGGAAGGTGGTAGGTTTGAAGCAGAGCAAGCCTTTCTCTACATAAAGATAATCAGTTAGGTTGTGAACACTTTCTGCTTCTACTGCTGCTTTTTTACATACTTCACTTTCTATATATATACTGCATGTCCTAGCTGGGATGGCGTTGCGCCAACGTGGTATTCGTGATCACGTGCAGGATTCTCGTGAGGACAATGCACGTCATTTTGAATACCTCATTGACCACGTCAACCTACTAGGACAGGTCACGGGTGCTGGGTTCATCCGTGTACTGGATCTTCTTGCAACCCCCTCCTCAACTGAACCCCCTATGCGCCAGTCGTCCTCCATGCCATCTTCTCACCCAAGTATCACCTGGGCCCCCTCTGGAGCTGCCCCTGAGACAGCGGCCAGACTGGTGGAGGACACATCTCTGCCACAGTCGGGAGTCGGAGGTCCAGCAGGGGTGGCCACCCCACCAACTGGACCCCAGCAAGAGGAGGACGTGCAGGCATCAACACGCAGGGCACATGCACGGCAGCAGCAGGCTCAGAGTGGGAGCGATCATGGCTCGGGGCCATCAACATCACAGGGCCTGCTGGCAGGTGTCCGTCACTGGGGGTGGGGTGGCGGACATGAGTCGGGGCCTGCCGTCACCGGGGGTGGGGTGGGGAACATGTGTCAGGGCTCCCAAGTGCATGGTGCCATGGGGCCTGCCTGCGGGGCATGGTATGTGTTGATGGGCTGCCTGCGGGGCATTTCCAGGGGTGTGGGGTGGTCCCCTGTGGTGTGGGCTGCCTACAGGGCATGGTCTTGGGTGATGGACTTCCTGCGAGGCAGGGCCAGGGGTGTGGGGTGGTCCCCTGTGGTGTGGGCTGCCTGCTGGGCATGAGGAGGGGGGGCACACCCAGGAGGGCCCACACTGCCAAATCGCGTATAAAAGTCTAAAGACCAATCGCATCATATGCCCTACATCGCTGACAGAGAATCGTCAGTATAACCATAGGGCGTCCATTTTGTGTAACATCCACCATTTTGCTTTCTCTTCCCTTCTGTTAAACGCTTTGCAACATTTATTTTATTATGGAAGCTCATACATGGAGCGCGGCCACAGTTTACAAGTTGAGAGATCCGCCCAGACAGAAATGCCAAACAGTACAGAAATACATTGTGTTCCTCCCTCACAAGTCCTTGAAGGTGAGCAGAGAGTCATTTAATCAGCGGCCTAGGTGCTGGACGGTCTCTTTAAAACTGAAGAAACAAACCGTTAAACATGAATTATACTTTTCAAGTGGCCCCCCTTCGGGGCTCTTCTTAGAGCAGGCTTGCCCCTTGTTTACGAATAGAAACCAGTAGATAACACGCTTTGGAATGTGTGTCTCCACCAAACACAGTATCCTTGCCGAACAAGTGCCTTATGTTCTTCATAACAAAGAACTATGTCTGCAAGCTGCAAATTGCAACTGTTGCTAAAACGAGTATAATAGATTGAGTAAGAAACATGTCATAATGTGTCATAATTGTCATAATTGTCAATTACCGAACCCTAGCTCGAGAAGATACATTATGGGCGGTTTTGATTTTATCACAAAAAGATTGTATGATTGCATGTTTATATATATGATACTGTTGTAGAATGTTCACTCTCTTGCGTCTCATGAGGTCTGGGTGACACACGTTGCGAGACGTTAGACACCAGTCAGCCGACTGAGAATATATTTGCTTTGCAATAAACCCTAGTACTTGGAAATCGAACCCGGTGTCTGTCGTATCACTAGTATATGGTGATTGTACCTTCTTTCCATATGCGAAGGGTCTTCAGGGCTTAGCAAAAAATGGTGCCCGAATAGGGACCATCCCCCTTTTGCTCCATCGTGTACATTGAATTTGAAGAAGGCGAAAACGAATCGAGGACAAGGCTGTCGAGACGGGATCTAAAGGTGTTTGGGGAGCCCCTGTGAAAGTGATGAGAGACTCCTTTGCAGATCTGTACACAGCCGATCCCTGATCGACCAGCAGCGGCCAGAGAGCATCGAGGTGAGGGTCCCGAAACGAGGCAGATTGAGCCAGATACGCAGTCACAACGATTCTTGGTTGCGTCTGTATATGGACGAATTGCTTCTTGAGTGACAAACTGATTAATCCCGATTCTTAACAGCCCTGATATTGATTGATTGTTGCTCTTGCAAGATCAAACGCCCAGGGTAAGGTACGAATAAGATCAATATGCCTGGGAAATTGTCTTCCTGTCTAGTGGGATTTTTCCACTGCGGTAGACAATCTTTGGAAACTGGCCAGGTTGCGCCACGCGTAGGGTTGCCAGCATTTGAAATTAATGTGAATTATGCAATAGGAGCAATATTGTTTAATGTAATTTGGCATAGGCAGACCAGACATGTAGCAGATTTGCAGTGGCCGAAAGATGGGACTTTTGAATTGGCACATATAGAACACGTAGAATCAGTACTGCTGTGCAAGAAAGCACGCCCTGTGACATTTGATGTCATAAGAGACTGGAGGAAGGAAGCTTCTCTGTTTAAAAAGTAGGGAGAAACATGCACGAAGACACAAATCAAACACAGAAAAAGCGCTAGAACTAGATGAGCTCAAAGTGACAGAGGATATCAGAAGAGGGGATGGGAGTTTTTAATTAGGCATACAGAAAATATATCCACAACAAGAGTTGCATGTATCAGATGAACTAATAAATAAAATTCTGAACGAACAGAGACAAGAACGTCCTCAAAGTAATGTTGACACTATTGCACCAATACACATTGCTCCACCTCAGTTGCCACCCCCATTCCTGTTGTTCCATCTGCTCCATCTCCCACTGTGCACATGACACCATTTCCCCCACCACCGACAGAGCATGAATTAGAAGCTGCCACAGGAGGCAGTTCTACAGAGGCGGGGCCTGCGCAAAGAGAGGGCACTAGAGTAACTCGTAGTACAATTAGCAGGGAGAGAAAAGAACAGCTGAAAGAGTGGGCAGAAAAACGTACATTGAAGTACAATGATGAGGGATCCGCGCAGAGTTCAATGTATGACTATAAGAAGCTTGGTGAACAACAGGTATTGTTAGAATGCATGGGGGAGTATCTTATAGATAGATGGAAGAAATCGACTGGAATGTTAGCACCACAGAAGTTGCAGGATCTAAATGTTTTTTCGCGTATGAGGGAAAGTGCGGCGGAAGTAAAAGAACACGTAGGCCGGCTATTTGAGTTTAAAAGTGAGCTTGATCAATTGCATGAAGTGATGAAAAGAGGGAAACAACAGGTGGTACCATATGTCCAGCAGCGTTTATTTCCGCTGTTAAAACCTGTTAGTGAAGAGATGAACATTTTTACACGACAGGCGCTTAGATGGATTACGGATGCTACCATTACTCCAATGGAGGTGCATGAATCATTTGATCAGTATACACTAGAGATGCAGAGGAAGGTATTGCAGGTGATGGTTGAATATTTGCAAGATGAGTGTTTTGAAAATCATTTTTGTTGCCCCCCCGATTTAATGACGATATACAAAAGAGCATTTTTAACTGAAACGGGAAGGTCTGCCCTTTCCCTCGATTTTGCTTTATTGCTTAATAAACGAACCAGTGAGGAAACGCCTAGTTTGCAATTGCCCATGAGAGAAGTCCCTCCCACATTCGTACCAAAAGTAGAGATTGCTGCCGCAGATGGACAACCACCGAGTGTAATAGAAGCCCATTATACAGCACAGTTTGTGCATGTCCCTTTTTCTAGAGAGGAGGTAAATAATATAAAACAAACAATCCCTGATTTAAGGAAGAATCCGGTGGGATTTTATAAGGAGATTGAGTCCTATTTGAATTTGTCTGTTTTCACAATGAGTGATATTGATCTATTATTTCCTGTGATTCTGCCAATAGATATATGGAAGCAAATTAGAAATGTAGATGATGTTGATATTTTGGGTGGGACATAGGAACATTTGATTAAAGAGGATGCAGACAGAAAAGTTGTCGAGAAGCCGCCGCCGGTTCCGTTAGCATTACCAGCGCGAATAGTACAGAAATTAAAAATGTTAATACCCGAAAAAAGAATTGTCTGGGACAAAGTAGCGGCATGTGTGCAAGGTAAAGATGAACTGGCTATTGACTATTTCAATAGATTCAAAGAAGAATTTGTAGATTTTAGTGGCCAAGATTTGAGTACTGTCATGATGCCCGCTCCCGGGGAGCCGGCTCAAGCCCTGCGTCCCCGAAAGCGGACATCCAGTCCCCAGGGAAGGACCCAGCAACCCCATATAGGGGCCCTTTGGACAGTGTCCTGGCGCCTATTGTTACAAGAACGCGTAGAAACCTATGGAGACAATGGAAGCTACATCAACCACGATACACTCAGTGGAATCCAAGATGGCGGCTCCTTGATAATGTTTCTATCAACTAACATGCAGGTCCAGTCTTTTTCTTCCACCTTAGTCCTTCCTCTCTTTCCACCGTTTGTTTTGTACTTATACACCGCGAACTTACAGGTAAACTGCGTTGCTACTCTGCACTTCAGCTTTTCCCTTGTAGCTGTTCGCTCGTAAAACTTGCCTTTGCCAGTTTTTTCTCCTCTGGAGCACTCCCTCGCTCCCTCCTTCCTTTTCCGCATCTGCGGCTTATTTATTTTCTGCCGCTTGCGGCGGCTTCTTCTGCTTACCGTCTCTGCCGTCCTCGGCCTTTTCTTTCCTTCCGGCTTCGGTCTTCCTAAGCCGGCAGCTTCTGATACTAGCAGCCGCTCGCGGCTCTGCTACGCCTTCATTTCACTCTTTCTAGCTTTTACTTACCCCTCCTCTTTTTCCTGGTTCCGGCGGTCCTCTGCTCTTTCTCTCCTTTATTCTCCTTCGCCTCCTCTCTCCTTACTCCTTGGTACTCGCTGATTGCTTTCGACTGTTATTTCAGTACCTCTTCCCCCTTTTGCTTCTGTCGGGGAATTCTCCATCATTCTACCTGCCACCACGAACTGGGAGTTCCATCCTACTCAAGACCTGCAGGATCTGGGTTTTCTTCCCCAAGAGGGTTTCCAAGGGGGCAGCCCTCTGGGAGCACAGAGCACAGATTGTCTGGCCTCTGAACCTCTGGGGGGACGCCTCTTACCTCTTCACATCTGTCGTAACCCGAAGAGCCGTGAGTACCCCATCAGATCACATAGTTATAAGAGATAGCAACGCCCAAAAAGATATAAAGGAAGGAAGCATGGATCAACAAGTCCAGCAGCTGATGGATGCCGTGCAGATTTTGAATACTGAAGTACAGGGATTACGAAACGAAAACACCCTGCTTCGCCAAATGGTGCACTCTAGGACTGAATTACCGCCCGGACCCTTACCTATGGGGAAGTACGAAGGTAACCCTAGGAAGCTTAAAGAATTCATAGATTCTTGTATCGTACAGTTTACCCTCAAACCAGTGTTTTTCCCTACTGAACGGTCCAAGGTTAGTTTCATCATATCTAACCTCTCGGGCAGTGCACTGGCCTGGGCTACTCCATTAGTGACCACTAACAACCAACTCTTAGACTCTTTGGCTGGGTTCCTTAATAGTCTACAGGCCATGTTTGGTCGCAGGGAGTTAGTGGTTACCGCCCAGGAGAACCTTCTTGATTTAAAGCAAGGAACCATGGAATTAATGTCTTTTATAACACAATTTAAACACTTGGCTAATTCGACAGCATGGTCCGATGATGCCCTTTTGACCATATTCAGAAGGAATGTCAATGAGGAATTGAAGGACGAGTTATCTCGTGTTCCCCGCCCACATAATCTTGCAGAGATGATCACCCTTGTCCTCCACATGGATTATCGTATCCAAGAACGAAATTGGGAAAAGAGGAAAGGAAAGGCAAAGGGGATACCAACTTCTTTTAGAAGTGAAACAATTAAGACATCCCGTGTAGCCGAAGATGAACCTATGCAAGTAGACACCAGCCAAGGCCCTCTCACCATTGAGGAAAGGAACAGGAGACGTACTCTGGGATTGTGCATGTACTCCGGATCCAACAAACATGTGCTTAAGGACTGTAACCTGATTCCTCCACGGCGATCGGGAAACGCCGCCACCCGTTCATAAAGGGAAATGTGAATGGGTCCATTTTGAAAAGTTCCCTCAACTGCGTCACAAACGCCCCTCAAATGGTAGTGGTACCATTAACCATCCAATTCCAAGGCTCTGTGATCGAAAGGGTACCGGCTCTGGTGGATTGTGGAGCAGCGGGTCTTTTTATGGACATTGATTGGGCCTACAGACATAAGATCCCTCATCTATCTAAGATCACCGCTATACTTGTCGAAGTAGTTGATGGAGAACCACTGTCCTCAGGGTTCATCAAGGAAAATACATCGGTCCTTACCATGAAGATAAATACACATAAAGAAGAGGTGATCTTTGACCTTATCAAAGCTGCTCACTATCCTATTATCCTAGGAATGCCTTGGTTGTCTAAACATAACCCATACATAAACTGGAAGGCCAGGACTATGTTTTTAGGATCTGAATACTGCACTGCTACGTGCTTACCTAACTCAGACAATGGTGTACACATCTCCCAAACTCAATTACCACTGCAGAATTCCTCTTCTGTAGTGTTGAATCTAAACCTGCTACCGGAGATCTATCATGAATACCATTGAGTGTTTTCCAACGAGGAATTTAAGGAGTTGCCTCCCCACAGACGAGACGACTGCACCATTGATCTATTGCCAGATGCACAGATCCCTTTTGGAAGGATGTATACTCTTTCTAACCCAGAAAAGGAAGCTTTACGTGAATATTTACAAACCAATGTACGCTTGATTACCGAATCAAAGAGCCCAGCTGGAGCTTCATTATTCTTTATACCAAAGAAGTATTGTAAAGAACTCCGACCCTCTATTGACTACAGGAGATTAAATAAGGTTACCTATAGAGACAGATATCCCTTGCCTCTTATTCAAGACATTCTTGAAGAAGCCAGAGGTGCCTCAATCTTTTCAAAACTAGACTTACGTGGTGCATACAATTTGATTCGGATAAAGAGCAGAGACGAGTGGAAAACCACTTTCCGCACGCCATTCGGCCACTACGAGTATCGGGTGATGCCATTTGGATTGGCTAACGCTCCTTCTGTCTTTCAGAGGTTCATTGATCACTTGTTCTACGATCTACTCCTCCATTCATTAATCGTCTATTTAGACGACATATTGATATTCTCAAAAAATCTACAAGAACACATGGGTCATGTTTCCGAAGTCCTCCACCGTCTTCAAGACAACCACTTATTTGCCAAGCTGGAGAAATGCTCATTTCACCAAACTAATATCCCCTATTTGGGCTTTATCCTTTCTGCCGAAGGGGCTTTCATGGATCCACGAAAAGTAGCAGCCATACAGCAATGGAAGGCTCCTCAAGGGGTAAAAGAGGTCCAAAGGTTTTTAGGATTCTCAAACTTTTACCGAAGATATATCCCTAACTTCTCAAAGACCATCAAACCTTTGACCTCTCTTCTTCAAAAAGGTAAAAGGTATGCATGGACTACCGAAACACAACAAGCCTTTGACAAGCTCAAGACTGCTTTTTCCACTGCACATATCCTTAGATTACCAGATCAAACAAGACCATTCATTCTCGAAACTGATGCCTCTCATTCGGCAATTGGAGGTGTATTAAAACAAACATCCCTGTCAAGAGTCGAACACCCCATAGCCTACATGTCAAAGACTTTACTTCCTTCGGAACAAAACCACACTGTCCTTGAAAAGGAATTGCTCGCCATAAAGAAAGCATGCCAAGAATGGAGACATTTGCTGATAGGAACAAGACATCCCATCACCATCCGAACTGACCATAGTAACCTGAAAGTACTCCAAAATTATGAATGTCAAAACAGTCGCCAAGCCCGCTGGGCCTATTTCTTTTCCTCCTTTGACTTCATAATCACTCACATACCTGGCACTAACAATCGATTGGCGAACGCCTTATCCCGGAGTCTGCAAACAGAAGAAACTTGCATTCAGCAGAAGATATTGCCTCAAGCTACATTCATCTTTTTGATATCCACTTTTCTTCAGGACATTCGCAAACAGCTCTCTGGAGTCAATGAAATAGACACCCAAAAATACCAACTAAAGGAAGAACAAGGTTTGTTCTACCACAACACAGAGCTATATGTGCCTACTGAATACCTCAGGAAACAAGTATTGTACATGTATCATGACCATAAGACTGCAGGACATAGGGGAATTGCCAACACCCTCGAATTGGTCAACTGCCACTTTTGGTGGCCATCTGTTGCTTCGGACGTCAGAGACTACGTCACTGCATGTCCTGTTTGTCTTCAGGAAAAGGTACCAAGAAGACTACCGATTGGAAAGTAAGTTCAACCTCCCCTTCCTAGTCAACCTTGGGAAAGGATTTCGACAGACTTTATAGTGGAGTTGCCTCCTTCCAACCGCAACACCACGATTATGGTGACCATTGATTCGTTAACTAAGATGGCACATTTCATACCCATGGTGAAACTTCCTACGGCTGCTCAAATGGCATCCTGCTTCCTACATACAATTTTCCGCTTACATGGTTTACCTAAGAACATTATCTCTGACAGAGGGACACAATACATTTCAGCCTTTTGGAAGAATCTATGCCAAGCCTTAGGCATACACCGGAATCTTACCTCAGGTTACCATCCACAGGCCAATGGCCAAACCGAAAGATTAAATCAAACATTGGAACAATACCTCAGATGTTTTGTTTCCGCTACACAGGATAACTGGACTGACTTGCTACCATATGCCGAAATAGCTTACAACAATGCGCAACATTCCGCTATCAAGATGTCACCTTTCTACTGTAACTGTGGTTTTCATCCTGAAATTTTACCCATCACAGCCACTCGAATAACTAACTCCCCTTCAGTAGAGGAGTGGGTGGCACACGTTCAATCAGGACATAACATTGCCCGTGCCATCCTGAAAGACACTCAACAAAGAACCAAATTCCAAGCTGATAAAAGAAGATCTCAAGAACCCACGTATAAACCGGGGGATTTAGTTTGGTTATCGTCCCGCTATCTCCCCAAAAGATTGATACCTTCCAAACTCTCTCCTAAATTCTTTGGTCCTTTTCAGGTGCTCAAGGAGATTGGAAAGATATCATATCAGGTACAACTACCGCCTTCTTGGTCACGGATACACAATGTGTTCCATGTCTCCCAACTAAAAACTCATGTATCTGACAGGTTCTGCAGACAAGGAGAGATATCACCTCCTCCTATTGACACACCAGAAGATCCTGAATACAAGGTTTCTGCCACAGCTGACTCCAGGTATCACCGAGGAACCGTACAATACTTGGTTGATTGGAAGGGGTACAGCCCATCCGACAGAACTTGGGAACCAGCATCTGCAGTGCATGCACCTGCATTGGTGAGGAGATTCCATCGATGCCATCCCTGGAAGCCCGGTCCTTCCCCCCCACGGGGAGGGCATACTGTTACAAGAACGCGTAGAAACCTATGGAGACAATGGAAGCTACATCAACCACGATACACTCAGTGGAATTCAAGATGGCGGCTCCTTGATAATGTTTCTATCAACTAACATGCAGGTCTAGTCTTTTTCTTCCACCTTAGTCCTTCCTCTCTTTCCACCGTTTGTTTCATACTTATACACCGCAAACTTACAGGTAAACTGCGTTGCTACTCTGCTCTTCAGCTTTTCCCTTGTAGCTGTTCGCTCGTAAAACTTGCCTTTGCCAGTTTTTTCTCCTCTGGAGCACTCCCTCACTCCCTCCTTCCTTTTCAGCCTCCGCGGCTTATTTATTTTCTGCCGCTTGCGGCTTCTTCTTCTGCTTACCGTCTCTGCCGTCCTCTGCCTTTTCTTTCCTTCCGGCTTCGGTATTCCTAAGACGGCAGCTTCTGATACTAGCAGCCGCTCGCGGCTCTGCTACGCCTTCATTTCACTCTTTCTAGCTTTTACTTACCCCTCCTCTTTTTCCTGGTTCCGGCGGTCCTCTGCTCTTTCTCTCCTTTATTCTCCTTCGCCTCCTCTCTCCTTACTCCTTGGTACTCGCTGATTGCTTTCGACTGTTATTTCAGTACCTCTTCCCCCTTTTGCTTCTGTCGGGGAATTCTCCATCATTCTACCTGCCACCACGAACTGGGAGTTCCATCCTACTCAAGACCTGCAGGATCTGGGTTTTCTTCCCCAAGAGGGTTTCCCATGGGGCGGCCCCCTGGGAGCACAGAGCACAGATTGTCTGGCCTCTGAACCTCTGGGGGGACGCCTCTTACCTCTTCACATCTGTCGTAACCCGAAGAGCCGTGAGTACCCCATCGGATCACAGAGGTTATAAGACCTATGGCGCCAGGCTCATAAAAGACATCAGTCCTGGCGCCATAGGCGCCAGGCTCATTATGGATGTGCTTGGGTGCACTTACCTGATGCAGACCATGCTGCAGGATCCTGGCCTCCTTGAGGCCTGAAAGGAACTACTTTACCTGTGGGACTAATTTACCACCCGGGCGTGATCGGGGAAGGATACACACCTGATTGGAGGAAAGATACATACCTGGAACTTCTTCCAAGGCTATTTAAACCCCACCCGAACAGCCACACGTGCTTTGTGTTGTCCTGCATCTAGCAGCTGGACGCTCACCGTGTCTGCTCCTGCATCCGGACTTCTGCCACGCCTGCCAGCATCCTGGATCACTTGTAAAGGAAGAGAAGAAGAGAACAGAAGAAGGAAAAGTCCTTACCTGCTAAATCCGCATCCCGGAGACATCTCGCCGACAATCCTGAAAAGGAAGACTTTTATTTAAAAGCTCATCGCGTCGATCGCTGCAGCGCCGCATTCCACTCACCTTTACTGGGAGCCTCCATGTTCAGCAGTGATCATCCGGATTCACAGTCACACCCCAGCGCCTAGGGAGAAAAAGACCAGAACAAAAGGTGAGAGAGAGCAGGGAATAAGGAAAGCTAAATCTCCATGTTAAGACTTACCTGTTGATTCATTCCCTCTTCATTTCGGGTCCGCGCCGCATCCTGGCATTTCCGGACCCAGGCCCCTAAGGGGAAAAAGAGACATCAGCGTTAATGAGCGAATGAAAAGACATTACCAAAAAACGCTCATTAAAGACTTACCTGATTTCTACAAGGATTTCACCTCTCATCTCGGGTCGGTGCCTGTTCCCCGGCATTCCGTACCCCGGCCCCTATGGGGAAAAAGACACTAGCATTAGTACATTAATGCATGGACACAAGGGGAACTTCTTATAAAAAAACTTACCTGGAAGCCAAACAAGTTTGGTTCTCACTAATCCGAAAATCCAGTGAAGTAACTGGATACCAACGCGCCCCTGCATCAGAAGCAGGATGGAGAGCTCGTCCTTCCAGACCCTGAGGTGAGACGCTACAAGGAATCACAGAAGGGTTTCGAGGAGGGTGAGAGGGGAAAGTGGGAGGCTGATTGCATTACCCCGCAGACAGTTAATCCCCTATTTTCGCCTACAGAAGGATACTTCTGCGAGCCAGACAAGCCAGATTTGGGGGCCCGGTCCAGTCCGTCTTCCGAACCCTGCGCATCACCTTAGAAGAGGTCACAGCAGCGCGAACCAGGCCAGCGCCTCCGTGGGAGTCAGGTGAGCGTTACAGAACGCGAAGCCTTCCTACAAATTCCCACCCAGGCGCTATGGAAAGTTCTGAGACTGATCAGTTGGCCCAATTACTGGGGGAATTACGGGCCGAAGTACATGCCGCACGTCAAGAGACTAATGCCCTCAGGAGGGAATTAATAATATCAAAGGAAAGAACTGATGACCTGGCCAGACAGCTTTTGCAAGGTCAAGCTGGGCAAACTCCTCTACCCAGTTCCGGAGGGAACCCCGCTCCTGTGGTTTCCTGTAACCCTGTGCAGATTAATCTACCTGGAAACATGCCACTGGCCCCACCCGAACGCTTTGCTGGGGACCCCAAACGATTCGCCGTATTCATGAATCAGTGTCGTTTGCACTTCCTATGCAGACCTGGGGCCTTCCCTAATGATCAGACCAAGGTAGACTTTGTATTGTCATATCTCAGCGGCTGCGCTGCCGATTGGTCAGTTCCACTGGTTACTCAAGATGACCCGATTCTCCGTGATTTTCAAAGGTTTCAAGCAAGCATGGAAAGGTTATTTGCTTGACATTCTCAGGGGCAGGCTCTGGATGACGAACTTCTATCCCTGCGACAGGGCAATCAGGACCTCCTATCCTATATTGCAACCTTTAATAGACTAATTGTGGAAACGGGATGGCCAGAGGATAAAAGAGTCACGTTGTTTTATCGAGGCCTACGCGAAGAGCTTAAAGATGTCTTGGCCCAAGTTGTAAATCCGCCCCAAGAATGCACAGAGTATATAGACTTAGTGGTCCAATTGGATCACAGACTTCAAAACAGAAAAGCAGATCGGTCCAGGTTTGAGACCCGGGTGTTGGTCAAGACCCATGCTAATCCAAAGGGAGTTGATGTCTCTGAGCCTATGCAAATTGGAGGGGTTAAAGGACCCTTAACTCAAAAGGAACGTGAAAGGAGGCGGCAGTTAAAATTATGTCTTTATTGTGGGAATTCAGGACACTTTCTATAAGATTGCCCGGCAAAACCGCCCCGAAAGGCGGTAGGAGCCGCTGATAAAAACCATGAAGACTCTGTTTCGGGAAACGACTCCGCCCGACAAGTGTAGGGATCCGCTTGCCGAGCTTGAAAACTAACTCTCAGACCTCGCATTTCATTGTGCCAATGGTTCTCGTAGATCCAGAACAGCCTAAGCGGTTGCATGCAATAAAGGCATACATCGATAGTGGGGCTATTGGAAACTATGTGGATCGTGAATTGGTCTCTAGGATTAACCTCCCTCTCCGTCCTAAAACCAGCAAAGATGTCATCACCACAGTCGATGGAACTGAAATTGCCTCTGGACCGGTAACACATTCCACTACTGAGGTGACTCTTATTGGTCCCGACGGCCATCGGGAGGGTGTTGTGTTTGATGTAATCAAGGCTCCACAGTTTCAGGTTATTCTTGGAATCCCTTGGTTAGAGACACATAATCCTCGAATTGATTGGCGAGCTAAGAGAATAACCTTCCCAGATTGTACACAAACCTGCTACCCAGAAAACCTGAAGATTAATCTAGCATCTGTAACCTCTGCCTCCATGCAACTACCTCCGGAATACCAAGACTTTCAGGATGTCTTCCAAAAGGAACAGGCCAACACGTTACCTCCTCACAGATCGTACGATTGCCAAATCGATCTGGTGCCCGGTGCACAACCCCCTTGTAGCAGGATTTATGCCCTTACCGAACCTGAGAATCTGCATTTGAGACAATATTTGGATCAATACCTAGCTAATGGTTTTATTCGCCTGTCAAAGTCCCCGGCATCCTCGGCTTTGTTCTTCGTGCCCAAAAAAGAAGGCGACCTTAGAACTTGTATCGATTACCGCGCATTGAACCAGATAACGGTTAAAAACCATTATTCTCTGCCTCTGATCCCTGAACTCCTTGACCATGTGAAGGACGCTTGCATATACACCAAGTTAGATCTCCGGGGGGCTTATCATCTGGTACGAGTTAAAGAAGGCGACGAATGGAAAACTGCCTTCCGTACTAAATACGGATTATTCGAGTACCAGGTGATGCCTTTCGGATTGTATAACGCGCCGGCTGCCTTCCAATACTTCATGAATGATGTCCTTCGGGAACTCATCGATGTTTGTGTTGTGGTATATAGCAATGACATTCTGGTGTACTCCTCTTCGGAATCTGATCACAGAAAACACGTCAGGGCAGTACTTGAAAAACTGTGCCAACACAAACTATTTGCTAAACTGGAGAAATGTGTTTTCCATACCACAGAAGTCGAGTTTCTAGGTTTCATCCTGACACCCAAATGAGTCCGAATGGACTCAAGAAAAGTGGATGCCATCCTCAAATGGCCATCACCTAGCTCTGCAAAAGAGTTTCAAAGCATGCTCGGCTTTGCCAATTTCTATCGCACGTTTATCCCGGAATTTTCACGCGTGGTACAACCCATTACTGCACTCTTGAGGAAAAATAAACGTTTTGAATGGTCTGAAGAAGCCGAGCAGGCCTTTCAGGATTTAAAAGCTAAGTTTACCTCTGCACCTATATTGAAACACCCGCTTCCAGATATCCCTTATGTCGTCGAGACTGACGCATCCAGCCTAGCCATGGGAGCTGTCCTGTCCCAAAGAGATCCCAAAACCAACCAACTGCATCCCGTAGCATTTTGGTCCAGAAAATTCTCGGCACCCGAGGTTAATTATGCAATCACGGACAAAGAACTGTTAGCCATTAAGTCCGCTTTTAAAGCCTGGCGGCATTATCTGCTTGGCGCTCGACATACCATCACAGTGATCACTGATCACCGGAATTTACAGTATTTTAAAAACCGCCAAGGCTCAGTCATCACGGCAGCTCCGATGGGCTTTGTTTTTCGCTGAATTTGATTTTGTGATTACCTATCGACCTGGCTGCAAGAATGGCAAAGCAGACGCCTTATCCCGAATTGGAATGGGAGAATCTGATACAAACTCAGAACCAGTACCAATAATTCCCGAACAGAGGATTCTAGGCATGACTTTGTTACAGACGCTTGAAGACATTCAAGCCAGAGTGAAACAACTCCTGGACCCTACAACCTTACAGGATTGGATACAAAAGGGATCAGACTTTACCATAGATAATGATTTACCTTACTTTCAAGGACGCTTATTCCTGCCACATAAGGAATTACACGAACTAGTTATTTCCGGTTATCATGATGCATTAATAGAGGGACACCCCGGTATTGCCAAGACAGAGGAAAAGGTGAAACGACAATTTTGGTGGCCCTCTTGGCGAAAAGATGTTAAATCTTTTGTGATGTCCTGTGGTGTTTGCGCCCAAAATAAAAGTCAAAAGAAAAGACCAGCCGGTCTCCTTCAACCTCTAGACATACCGCCAGCACCCTGGCACACCCTATCAATGGATTTTATTACGGACCTGCCTCCTTGTTCGGGGTACAATACTATTCTGGTAATTGTGGATTTATTTTCCAAAATGGCCCACTTTATTCCTTTGAAAGGTTTACCTTCAGCTTCTGTCCTAGCCAAAGAATTCCTCGAAAATATTGTTCAGCTACATGGATTCCCATCTATACTAATCTCTGACCGGGGAAGCCAATTCATTTCCCACTTCTGGTGCAAATGTTGTCAAATGGCGCAGATCGACGTAAGATTATCGACCAGTCACCACCCTCAGACCGATGGTCAGACCGAGAGGACAAATCAGACCCTTGAGCAATACTTACGGTGTATGTTACAGCAATCTGAAAGCAACTGGAAAGACATTCTTTGGATAGCCGAATACGCATATTTCGGATTACTCACTAATCCGAAAATCCAGTGAAGTAACTGGATACCAACGCGCCCCTGCATCAGAAGCAGGATGGCGAGCTCGTCCTTCCAGACCCTAAGGTGAGACGCTACGAGGACTCACAGAAGGGTTTCGAGGAGGGTGAGAGGGGAAAGTGGGAGGCTGATTGCATTACCCCGCAGACAGTTAATCCCCTATTTTCGCCTACAGAAGGATACTTCTGCGAGCCAGACAAGCCAGATTTGGGGGCCCGGTCCAGTCCGTCTTCCGAACCCTGCGCATCACCTTAGAAGAGGTCACAGCAGCGCGAACCAGGCCAGCGCCTCCGTGGGAGTCAGGTGAGCGTTACAGAACGCGAAGCCTTCCTACAAATTCCCACCCAGGCGCTATGGAAAGTTCTGAGACTGATCAGTTGGCCCAATTACTGGGGGAATTACGGGCCGAAGTACATGCCGCACGTCAAGAGACTAATGCCCTCAGGAGGGAATTAATAATATCAAAGGAAAGAACTGATGACCTGGCCAGACAGCTTTTGCAAGGTCAAGCTGGGCAAACTCCTCTACCCAGTTCCGGAGGGAACCCCGCTCCTGTGGTTTCCAGTAACCCTGTG
This sequence comes from Ambystoma mexicanum, assembly GCF_040938575.1. NCBI lineage: Eukaryota > Metazoa > Chordata > Amphibia > Caudata > Ambystomatidae > Ambystoma > Ambystoma mexicanum. The sequence continues at coordinate 686,423,551 of NC_090931.1, read as the reverse complement.
CAGATTAATCTACCTGGAAACATGCCGCTGGCCCCACCCGAACGCTTTGCTGGGGACCCCAAACGATTCGCCGTATTCATGAATCAGTGTCGTTTGCACTTCCTATGCAGACCTGGGGCCTTCCCTAATGATCAGTCCAAGGTAGACTTTGTATTGTCATATCTCAGCGGCTGCGCTGCCGATTGGTCAGTTCCACTGGTTACTCAAGATGACCCGATTCTCTGTGATTTTCAAAGGTTTTAAGCAAGCATGGAAAGGTTATTTGCTTGACATTCTCAGAGGCAGGCTCTGGATGATGAACTTCTATCCCTGCGACAGGGCAATCAGGACCTTCTATGCTATATTGCAACCTTTAATAGACTAATTGTGGAAACGGGATGGCCAGAGGATAAAAGAGTCACGTTGTTTTATCGAGGCCTACGCGGAGAGCTTAAAGATGTCTTGGCCCAAGTTGTAAATCCGCCCCAAGAATGCACAGAGTATATAGACTTAGTGGTCCAATTGGATCACAGACTTCAAAACAGAAAAGCAGATCGGTCCAGGTTTGAGACCCGGGTGTTGGTCAAGACCCATGCTAATCCAAAGGGAGTTGATGTCTCTGAGCCTATGCAAATTGGAGGGGTTAAAGGACCCTTAGCTCAAAAGGAACATGAAAGGAGGCGGCAGTTAAAATGATGTCTTTATTGTGGGAATTCTGGACACTTTCTACGAGATTGCCCGGCAAAACCGCCCCGAAAGGCGGTAGGAGCCGCTGATAAAAACCATGAAGACTCTGTTTCGGGAAACGACTCCGCCCGACAAGTGTAGGGGTCCGCTTGCTGAGCTTGAAAATTAACTCTCAGACCTCGCATTTCATTGTGCCAATGGTTCTCGTAGATCCAGAACAGCCTAAGCGGTTGCATGCAATAAAGGCATACATCGATAGTGGGGCTATTGGAAACTATGTGGATCGTGAATTGGTCTCTAGGATTAACCTCCCTCTCCGTCCTAAAACCAGCAAAGATGTCATCACCACAGTCGATGGAACTGAAATTGCCACTGGACCGGTAACACATTCCACTATTGAGGTGACTCTTATTGGTCCCGACGGCCATCGGGAGGGTGTTGTGTTTGATGTAATCAAGGCTCCACAGTTTCAGGTTATTCTTGGAATCCCTTGGTTAGAGACACATAATCCTCGAATTGATTGGCGAGCTAAGAGAATAACCTTCCCAGATTGTACACAAACCTGCTACCCAGAAAACCTGAAGATTAATCTAGCATCTGTAATCTCTGCCTCCATGCAACTACCTCCGGAATACCAAGACTTTCAGGACATCTTCCAAAAGGTACAGGCCAACACGTTACCTCCTCACAGATCGTACGATTGCCAAATCGATCTGGTGCCCGGTGCACAACCCCCTTGTAGCAGGATTTATGCCCTTACCGAACCTGAGAATCTGCATTTGAGACAATATTTGGATCAATACCTAGCTAATGGTTTTATTCGCCTGTCAAAGTCCCCGGCATCCTCGGCTTTGTTCTTCGTGCCCAAAAAAGAAGGCGACCTTAGAACTTGTATCGATTACCGCGCATTGAACCAGATAACGGTTAAAAACCATTATCCTCTGCCTCTGATCCCTGAACTCCTTGACCAGGTGAAGGACGCTTGCATATACACCAAGTTAGATCTCCGGGGGGCTTATCATCTGGTACGAGTTAAAGAAGGCGACGAATGGAAAACTGCCTTCCGTACTAAATACGGATTATTCGAGTACCAGGTGATGCCTTTCGGATTGTGTAACGCGCCGGCTGCCTTCCAATACTTCATGAATGATGTCCTTCCGGAACTCATCGATGTTTGTGTTGTCGTATATAGCGATGACATTCTGGTGTACTCCTCTTCGGAATCTGATCACAGAAAACACGTCAGGGCAGTACTTGAAAAACTGCACCAACACAAACTATTTGCTAAATTGGAGAAATGTGTTTTCCATACCACAGAAGTCGAGTTTCTAGGTTTCATCCTGACACCCAAAGGAGTCCGAATGGAATCAAGAAAAGTGGATGCAATCCTCAAAAGGCCATCACCTAGCTCTGTAAAAGGGGTTCAAAGCATGCTCGGCTTTGCCAATTTCTATCGCAGGTATATCCCGGAATTTTCACGCGTGGTACAACCCATTACTGCACTCTTGAGGAAAAATAAACGTTTTGAATGGTCTGAAGAAGCCGAGCAGGCCTTTCAGGATTTAAAAGCTAAGTTTATCTCTGCCCCTATATTGAAACACCCGCTTCCAGATCTCCCTTATGTCGCCGAGACTGACGCATCCAGCCTAGCCATGGGAGCTGTCCTGTCCCAAAGAGATCCCGAAACCAACCAACTGCATCCCGTAGCATTTTGGTCCAGAAAATTCTCGGCACCCGAGGTTAATTATGCAATCACGGACAAAGAACTGTTAGCCATTAAGTCCGCTTTTAAAGCCTGGCGGCATTATCTTCTTGGCGCTCGACATACCATCACAGTGATCACTGATCACCGGAATTTACAGTATTTGAAAACCGCCAAGGCTCAGTCATCACGGCAGCTCCGATGGGCTTTGTTTTTCGCTGAATTTGATTTCGTGATTACCTATCGACCTGGCTGCAAGAATGGCAAAGCAGACGCCTTATCCCGAATTGAAATGGGAGAATCTGATACAAACTCAGAACCAGTACCAATATTTCCCGAACAGAGGATTCTAGGCATGACTTTGTTACAGACGCTTGAAGACATTCAAGCCAGAGTGAAACAACTCCTGGACCCTACAACCTTACAGGATTGGATACAAAAGGGATCCGACGTTACCATAGATAATGGTTTACCTTACTTTCAAGGACGCTTATTCCTGCCACATAAGGAATTACACGAACTAGTTATTTCCGGTTATCATGATGCATTAATAGAGGGACACCCCGGTATTGCCAAGACAGAGGAAAAGGTGAAACGACAATTTTGGTGGCCCTCTTGGCGAAAAGATGTTAAATCTTTTGTGATGTCCTGTGGTGTTTGCGCCCAAAATAAAAGTCAAAAGAAAAGACCAGCTGGTCTCCTTCAACCTCTAGACATACCGCCAGCACCCTGGCACACCCTATCAATGGATTTTATTACGGACCTGCCTCCTTGTTCGGGGTACAATACTATTCTGGTAATTGTGGATTTATTTTCCAAAATGGCCCACTTTATTCCTTTGAAAGGTTTACCTTCAGCTTCTGTCCTAGCCAAAGAATTCCTCGAAAATATTGTTCAGCTACATGGATTCCCATCTATACTAATCTCTGACCGGGGAAGCCAATTCATTTCCCCCTTCTGGCGCAAATGTTGTCAAATGGCGCAGATCGACGTAAGATTATCGACCAGTCACCACCCTCAGACCGATGGTCAGACCGAGAGGACAAATCAGACCCTTGAGCAATACTTACGGTGTATGTTACAGCAATCTGAAAGCAACTGGAAAGACATTCTTTGGATAGCCAAATACGCATATAATAATTCGGTACACTCTGGAACTGGCCACAGTCCTTTTTATACTTTGTTTGGGCATCACCCTCGAACCTCAAACCTTGACTCAACTCAGAACCTCGGAATGCCTGCAGTAGAACATCTGCATTCTACAATTACCCAAGCCTTCAAAGAGGCAACTACGCATTTACAACAAGCCAAGAGAAAATACAAGGAGAATGCTGATCTACATCGGAGTGAAGCACCTCCGTATCAGATTGGGGATCAAGTGTGGTTAGCTACCAGACATTTACCACTCAAAGGGCCTCGAACTTTTAACCCAAAATATCTGGGACCTTATTCTATTACGGCAATAGTTAACCCAGTGGCTGTTAAACTTGATTTACCAACTAGTATTCGAATTCACCCTGTTTTTCATGTGTCACTTCTGAAACCAGTGGTACCCGGAACCCGACTACTCAAACCTCCAGAACCTATTCTAATAGATGGGGAGCCCGAATTCGAAGTGAAGAACATTTTAGACTCAAAAATGTTTAGGTCAAAACTGTTCTACCTAATTGATTGGAAGGGGTACGGACCTCAGGAGAGGTCGTGGGAACCCAGCGACCATGTGCATGCACCTCGATTAGTCAGGAAATTCCACCGACTCTTCCCAGACAAACCAAAACCCCCGGAGGGAACAACCTTGGGAGGGGCCTTGGGGGGGAGTGCTGTCATGATGCCCGCTCCCGGGGAGCCGGCTCAAGCTCTGCGTCTCCGAAAGCGGACATCCAGTCCCCAGGGAAGGACCCAGCAACCCCATATAGGGGCTCTTTGGACAGTGTCCTGGCGCCTATGGCGCCAGGCTCATAAAAGACATCAGTCCTGGCGCTATGGGCGCCAGGCTCATTATGGATGTGCTTGGGTGCACTTACCTGATAAAGACCATGCTGCAGGATCCCGGCCTCCTTGAGGCCTGAAAGGAACTATTTTACCTGTAGGACTAATTTACCATCCGGGCGTGGTCGGGGAAGGATACATACCTGATTGGAGGAAGGATACATACCTAGAACTTCTTCCAAGGCTATTTAAACCCCACCCGAACAGCCACACGTGCTTCGCGTTGTCCTGCATCTAGAAGCTGGACGCTCACTGTGTCTGCTCCTGCATCCTGACTTCTGCCACGCCTACCAGCATCCTGGATCACCTGCAAAGGAAGAGAAGAAGAGAACAGAAGAAGGAAAAGTCCTTACCTGCTAAATCTGCATCCCAGAGACATCTCGCCGACAATCCTGAAAAGGAAGACTTTTATTGAAAAGCTCATTGCGTCGATCGCTGCAGCGCCGCATTCCACTCACCTTTACTGGGCGCCTCCATGTTCAGCAGCGATCATCCGGATTTGCAGTCACGCCCCAGCGCCTAGGGAGAAAAAGACCAGAGCAAAAGGTGAGAGAGAGAAGGGAATAAGGAAAGCTAAATCTCCATGTTAAGACTTACCTGTTGATTCATTCCCTCTTCATTTCGGGTCCGCGACGCATCCTGGCATTTCCGGACCCCGGCCCCTAAGGGTAAAAAGAGACATCAGCGTTAATGAGCAAATGAAAAGACATTACCAAAAAACGCTCATTAAAGACTTACCTGATTTCTACAAGGATTTCACCTCTCTTCTCGGGTCGGTGCCTGTTCCCCGGCATTCCGTACCCCGGCCCCTATGGGGAAAAAGACACTAGCATTAGTACATTAATGCATGGACACAAGGGGAACTTCTTATCAAAAAACTTACCTGGAAGCCAAGCAAGTTTGGTTCTCACTAATCCGAAAATCCAGTGAAGTAACTGGATACCAACGCGCCCCTGCATCAGAAGCAGGATGGAGAGCTCGTCCTTCCAGACCCTAAGGTGAGACGCTACGAGGAATCACAGAAGGGTTTCGAGGAGGGTGAGAGGGGAAAGTGGGAGGCTGATTGCATTTCCCCGCAGACAGTTAATCCCCTATTTTCGCCTACAGAAGGATACTTCTGCGAGCCAGACAAGCCAGATTTGGGGGCCCGGTCCAGTCCGTCTTCCGAACCCTGCGCATCACCTTAGAAGAGGTCACAGCAGCGCGAACCAGGCCAGCGCCTCCGTGGGAGTCAGGTGAGCGTTACAAGTACTGAACCCGGGAAGAGATTATTTGTTGACAAGTATGTGAGAGGGTTGCTACCGAAAATTCAAAATTTAATAATGACATCTGAAAGTGCCTGGCAGGTGTAGGGGAGGACTGGCCGCGAGGCCCTCCTCACCTACAGCTTTCTCCCCAGGTGAGGACCATGACTCGGTGGACGCCCCCTCATGCCACCCGGGCCCAGGTGGAGGAGGATTCGCCCGCCGACGACATTGCCCACACGCACCTCGTCTTTGCATTTACCAAAAATCGAGTCAGGCCTAGATGCCATCTTGTCTAGCAAACACGGCGTGAGTTTAGCACACTGTAACGAGGCCCCCACCTTTGGAGGGCCTTTCATGCATCTCTGTCGCCTCAGCAGCACTGGCAGATCCGCTGCGAGCGCGTTCCCATGAGAAAGTCGGAGATGAGCTAAACCCGAGATGCCAACACGGCAACATTATATTAGTAACAATGTGATATTGCACCCCGTATGACCCGGACCGCAAGGCCGGGGTAGCGAGGAAAAAAGCTGAAGCATCACTATCTGAAGAAGGTAGAAAACAATTCAAGTATTGGTACTAATGAACTACCTCTGTTTTAAAATGTGAATAAGCCATAAAAATGTAACGTTATATGATATCCCTCCAGGTCTGGACTAATGCTGCTATAACCACGGAGAAAGATGTTGACCAAACGTATAACCTCTATCTGTAAAAGTGTTTTTTCCATAGTATGTAGAAACTGGAACTCATATATGTTTACTGAACCACCCAAAGTGGCAAGCATCAATCTCTGTAGGCCATAACCTAGATATCCCTCGTATAACGTCTAAATGTACATACAATACGCACACAATGTAATGAATGTAATGTTAGGCAATGAAAAGGTACTGGAATCGACTGTCTTAAAGAAATGTGTAATGAAATTGAAATATATATGTGTGTCTAAATAACGTCAAAATAAGGCAGAACAGTATAAAACTTCTGCATTTACTGATCAGCAACGCACGAGGAAAATACCTTTGTGGATATGCAAGGCCATTCCCTCTCCCACCCTACCAAGCCTGCAAGATAAAAAAGCTAAGACTTGTGCCGCGCTCCCTCACCTCCCCCAACCAAGCTGGCGTTACTTCAGAGGCCCCGGCGCCGCAACCAAGGCCATAGCCTGCCACCTGTGTTATTTACAGCACGGTAATAAACCCACAGATGAACCCACTGATCTACCAGCACCCTTTCATAAATCCCACGAACCCCCCAAGAATCCTGACCCCGTGTAAGGACGACCCTCATCATTGAGACAAGACACAGAGACCCATCTATATAATAACTTCTAACGCAGCAGACAGACATGTATCATTCGGCCCAAGCCCCAGAGCCCCGTCCTACGACCTAAAGTACCGGTCAATAGGACACAGGTAAATCTCACCCCAACCGATAACCACCAGACCTCTCACGAGGTGCATTCCTCATGTGTTGCGTTTATTTTATAAGATAAGCTACGGAACAATTTATTAGTGAACGTAAATGTCATTTTCTGAATAACTGCAGTGTGCATGGCCTAGGGCAACTAAGACAGGAAAGGTATTCATCAGTGTCACAGGCTGCCCCAGCGCACCAACACCGCACGGATGACCTCAAGCCGGCCTGCCAGGCCCAACCCAACCCACGAGGCTGACCAGTGACGTCGTCTTGCCAAGACCAACCATGCTGCAGCAACACCTATAGTTAGTCGACGATACCCAATCCCAATTAACTTGTGCCCCCTATAGTGTTTAGGTGTTGATGACGTTTTCTGTATTAGAAATACGCCTGTCTTTGCTATTGTCAGACAGAGCGCTCTCGTAGGTTGCAGAGTTCTTTGCATGCCTTATCCTTGGATAAACTCCCACTTACGCTCACCCGCACTCTGTCTTGGTCTTATTCCCACTACGGGAGAGTCCCTTATTGTCTCTCATTGCGGGGAGGATCGTGCTGAATTGGGGGCGCTTCCCTTCAGTGGTGACCCCGATAGCGTGATATCTCCAAATTATTTTTCCTAACTCCTTCTTTAACGACCCCCTTGTGGCACGAGAATCTCCGGTTGAGAAGGGATACGCACGGTGAACCGCCTCCGGGAGGCCGCCCGCCAACGGCGACCGGCACAATAAGAAGTGCGCACTCAATGAGAAAGGGTACGGGATCCCGATTGGAAAAAAATCCCCTTTGAGTGCCGCTCGCCGGAGCCAGGGGCTGACCGTTGAGTTACCGGTAACGCCGCCTGGACGGACCCAGTTTCGGAGAGTATCGGTTCAAGACGGGCACGTGAGTACCGAGTGCGAGTGATCGACAAGGGGAGAAGAAGGGGAAGTGGGAATAGAGGAACGGGGAAAGGTAGAGAAGGAGAATTGCGGGGGTCTACTAAAGACGGGTCTTGAAACTTTCTTTATTCTTTCTTTCGCATATGGCCATTAGGAGTAAGAAATAAGTGACGTGGTAGAAGTGACGGAAACCTAGCTCCGAAAGGGGGTGGAAGGCGGCGCCGCATAGTACTATCTAAATTAGTACTGGGAATATATGAAGAAGTGAGAAATAAGTTATTGGTGTCTAGCAAAAGGAGACACCGGGAATATTTTTTAGTGATTGTGCTCTCTCTCTCTCTATTTCTTTTTTTTTTCCATTTCCACGGGGTAGGGGGTGAAAATTAGAAGGGTATGAAGTAGTTAGAACATCTTAAAAAGTGGGGACTCAGTAGTGGCACGTACAGACGTGAACACAGTAACCTTAGTAGGGAAACAGGGACAGCTGGCTAGGGAGGAAAGGGAGGAAAAAGACAAAAGTGTGAGTGGGAAGTATTGTGAAGGGTGCGCGCACCGTACGAGTGTTAGAGACGAACAGGTGGCCGTGAGGTGGTGCCAAAGAGTGTGGACATAACCAGTACTAGATCGATTGCCAGTGAGATCACATAAGTGTGCCTGAGAATGAGAAAGAGATGAGATATGGTGAGTGAGAAGAGATTTGTGCACTGAATTACAGTGGGTGACAATTTTGAGAGGTCCGCTCTTGTCTGTGCCATAAAAGTATACGTACGCATATTTACACCTATTTAAAAGTTACGAAGGCGAACTCGGTAGCGCTGACGATTTAGAGGATGGGGGCTGAAACTCCCTTGTCACACATTTGTAAGAGCTTGCCGGGATATGCTGAACGCATAAATAAATATCATGATCAATGGTTAACAGAATTGAAAGGGGAGGGGTTGCCCCAGATTTGGCCAGAAGGAGGGTCTTTTGACAAAAGCGTTCTCGATATGGTATGTACCTGTATTCGCCTCAAGTATAAGGGGAAAAAATGGCAGACTAGGAAGGAGATATTAGATCTCTGGAGATTGTTTGAGGAAGTACCCCCACCCAAAGCCCCAGCACCAATTATTGATTTACCCTCCACCACAGACAATCCACTAATGATTCCACGAGAGGAAAAGGAACAGGTAAGCATAGAACAACCTGCGGAGGTGGTTATGTTGTACCCAATGCTACCCAAACCAGCCCCTGCAACAGGATATAGCGACCCTATTTATGTGCCTCCCCCGTCGACCAGCACACCACAGAGGCCAACTGCACCCCCACCATACGAAAACACCAGAGAGCGCGCCCAGGGAGGCCCACAGAGAGTGGATATAGAGAGGTTAACGAGTGACTTAGAGTCGAGGCTTACAGTGGCAAGAGATGAACTCTCAAGAATAAAAGACATATGTGAACGCACAGCATGCGCCCCTACACAATCTGGACGCACGTCTAGAGCGTCAAGCGAAACTAGACAAATTGAGGAGGGATGGAAAAAGGGGGAAATACTGTTCAGAATTGAGGAAGAACCGACAAGAATAATAGAAGTGGGGACAGCAGAAGGAAGCATTGGAGATGTATCACGAGGAAGAGGGATCAGAGAGGAGTTGTTATGTGATGTCAGAGGAGGGGTGGATGAGAGCGATAAATTGAGCATGGCAATAGGAGGAGAAGGCGAGGAGCTAGATGGTGCCTGTTCACTGGAAACTATAGAAGATGAATGGATGGGACGACTAAGAAATAGAGTGGGGAAGATGGCGTCATTAGAGTCAGCAGTAACTAAGGAAAAGGAAGCTGCAACGGCAAAAGGGAAATTACAACTCCCATTACTGCACAGAGGAGGTGGGAGGCCAAACTATATACCGTGGGCTCAGATGGACAAGGCTAATTTAATGAAATTACTACCACAGCTGTCGGGAGGGGCAAGCAAGTGGATATATGCATTTGAGAAACATACCGCTGGTATACCGCTGGCAGTAGGTGATGTGAAAAGCCTACTAGTGTCCGCAGTAGGGGATCAGGCAGACAGAGTATGGGCTAAGGCGGGTTTTCCAGCTGTAACTTTAGAGTGTGATCGCCATGATGGGGCTTCTTTTAACACTGTGCGAGCAAGGGTGTGGGACGCACTACGGGAAACCTTCCCGGATACCCCTGATTTGCAGTCAGTAATGCAATGTACCATGAATGACGGGGAGGACGCTATGGATTACATTCTCCGGGTGCAGGAGATGTGGAGAGCGGAAACGGGTACGCCCTGGCACCAATCCACATCTCTATTCTATTTTATCATTAAGAGAGGGCTCCCAAAGGAAGTGCAAAAGGCACTAGATAAAATAGCAGGCGTTGAGGCAAAAGGCTGGCCAGAGATCCAAAGCATAATAGTACACCATTGTAAACGGATCAAAGAAAGAGAGAGGGAAGTAGCACAGAAAAGGTTGGCGGACGAGGCGAAGTTGGTGCAATCAAAATTGGTGAAGGTCGCAGCCGCGGTAGCGGGACTCCCACTCACACGGGAGGGAGAGGAAGGAGAGGAGGGGCAAATAGCAATACAAGGAAGAATAGCAGCGAATTGGGCAGGACAAGGGCAACGACAGTGGACAGAGCAGGAGCAGAACGGAGGTCCAACGTGGCAAGAGTGGGCCCCAAGAGGAGGAAGAGGTGGGTACAGGGGTCGAAGAGGAGGACAAGGGTATGGAGGTATGGGAGGAAATGGGTGGCAGGGTCCCAGAGGTCCACAGGGGAGCTGTTGGAATTGTGGGAGATGGGGGCATTACTCAAGAGAATGTAGGAGTAGACAAAACAACGGGTTCCAAGAGATAGAACAATACGGACACCCCCACCCGGGAAGCCCCTACGGCCTCCCCATGGGACGATACCAGCAACCAGAAAATGTAGCACAAAGGAGTAACGCACAACTGCATGGACATCAGTACCGAACACAAACCAGCCCACAGAATAATGACAATGTGCACTACACGCCTGGTAACACTTTCGCAACAGTAGCTAATGGAGCACCCGCCCCCGCACCTTACAGTGGAGTGTCAGTGGTTTCGGGGAACATTTTCGATCAAGGGGGGGCAATGAGACACCCCGCATAGGACAGCCCACAGAGAGCACTTGCGTGTCCAGTACTGTCTACGACCCACAATGCATCAGAGGAACCATTGATAGGAGCGCAGATAGGAGACAAGCAATTCATTTTCATGGTGGATTCGGGAGCGGAGAAATCATGCATTAGAGAGGGCCGGTTCCCGTTATCTAATAGAACGTTAGAGACGCAGGGGTTCTCTGGGGCTGTAATTGAAGTTCCTTACACAGAGGTATTGGATGTGACAGTGGGGGGTAAAACAGTGAAAGCACCCTTACTGTACTATGAAAACTCTCCCATCAACTTACTGGGGAGAGATCTCTTGAGCAAACTAAACATGACAATATCATTCACAGGGAGCGGTATCGTATGCTCAACGCCAGGCATATGCCCCCTCCGCATATTAGCAGTAATACACGGCCACACAATCATGAAAGAGATCAGAGGGGTACCAAGAAATGAGGAGATGTTTGTCGAAGGCATGAGAACATTGGCTCTCATAGTACCAGAACTAAAAAGGGTGGAGTGGAGGATCCCAGCAGAATTCCTTTTTCGCCCCATAGCAAGCCCCGACACTGCTCTCGGGTCAGTGATATCGTTGGATTTGCATGCAATACATGTATCAACAAACAGAATATGTGTGATTGGTATGGACATGGAAGGGTGTGAGTGGCGGACAGTATTGTGTACAAATGCAAATATCCCGCTGAGAGAGCTCTCTGACGAGGAGCTATTTTCTGACACTGAGGGAGATGGTGAAATAGTGATGGAACTGGCAATGCCCTGCGACATTGTAGTTACAGCCAGACAAACTAAGGTTGAACTAATGGCGGTAATAGGAGCACCGCACACATTTTTTGATGAGGACATGAGTTCAGTACCCACTGACTTATGGACTAATGGCCCCCACGATGTAGGGTTGCTGCATGAAGTTCAGCCTGTGGTGATAAAAGTAAAACAGGGAGCAATACTACCCCGGGTGAAACAATATCCACTGTCGCGAGAAGCAGAAGAAGGGATCAGAGAGACAATAGAAGCACTGCTAGCACAGGGTATAATCGTGCCCTCAAACTCCCCATGCAACACATGCATTTACCCAATCAAAAAAGCAAAGGGGGGTTCATGGAGGATGATACAAGATTTACGCCCACTGAACGATGTGGTAATGAAGGAGTTCCCTCTAGTCCCGAACCCGGCGACAATACTGTGCAACATTCCAAAAGTAGCATCACACTTCACAGTAATTGACTTAAAAAATGCATTTTTCTCGATTCCCTTAGCAGAAGAGAGCAGGTACTTGACAGCATTCACATTGGGAGGAAGGAGGTTCGAACATTGCAGATTACCACAAGGATATTGCGAGAGCCCAAGCATATTTAACAGGGTACTACATGAAGATCTGGGGAATTTGTCTGTAGAAAGCACAGTGATTCAGTACGTTGATGATTTATTGGTTTGTGCACAGGCTGAGGAAGAGTGCAGAAAGGACTCAATAACACTCCTGACATTATTGGCCAACAAGGGGTACAAGGTGGACAAAGGGAAGTTACAGTACTGTCTGACAGAGGTTCTATACTTGGGTCAGTTGATATCAAAGGATGGCAAGCGAATTATACCAGACAGGGCACAGGCGATTAGAACAATTGGAGAGCCCAAAACAGTAAAAGAGATGCAGAAATTTCTGGGTATGTGCAACTATTGCCGAGCATGGATCTTGGACTATGCGGCGTACACAAGGCCCTTGTTACAGGCACTGAAAGAAGCACAACAAGAACACAAACACATAGAATGGACAGAGGAGATGAACACAGCATTTAACTCACTAAAAGAGCTGATATCAAGCGCTCCAGTACTAGCAAATCCAGATTATGGGCGCGAATTTTTCTTATTTTCACATTGCAAAGGAACACTGATGACAGCAGTATTGACGCAGAAAACATCTTTAGGGCATAAACCACTCGCTTACTATAGCGGCACCCTAGATGCAGTAATGCAAGGTCACTTCGCGTGCGAGCAATCCCTAGCTGCAGCCGCGTTCGCAATTGAAAAAAGTGCCACGATAGTGATGGGCTGCCCGGTGACACTGTTTGTGGAACATTCACTTTTTGCAATATTAGAGCGAACAAAGAGCACATTGACAACACAACGCGCCACAGCATATGAGATAATACTGTCCAGCGCTAACATCCATATAGTGAGATGTAAAACAGTGAACCCAGCCACATTCATCACAGAGGCATGCACTGTAGAGGACATGCAAAACCATAACTGCGCCACGTACACAGGTGACGAAGGTAAGGATGCAGTGATTTTTGAAAATGCCCTGACCGAGGGTGAGGTGTATTTTGTGGACGGGTCAGCATCAATAGATATGGAGACAGGAGAAAAGCATGTGGGTATGGCAGTGGTACGATTAGAGGAAGATGAATATGAGATACTAGTACAACACCGCCTCCCATCACACTATTCAGCGCAAGCAGCAGAACTAATAGCGCTAATAGAAGCATTGCATGCCGCCAAGGGGTGCGCAGTGACCATATATACAGACTCAGCATACATGACAACAACAGTTCACGGTGGGTTGGCCCGGTGGGGGCGGAGAGGGTTCCGACGAGCAGACGGAACACCAGTCCAGCATGCAGAACTATTGAAAGAACTGATTGAGGCCCTGCAAGACCCCACGGCAGTGGCCATCGTAAAATGTCAAGCTCATACCACCAATACAGATCTTGTATCTTTGGGGAACGCGGCAGCAGACGCCGCTGCCAAAGCAGCTTCATATCTACAAAAAGGTGAAATAGGAGAGTACATGTTGCACCACACAGCAAGCCAAGAGGTCCCCACAGGATACAACATGATGTCCACACAGGAGATAATAGAGCTGCAAGAGGGAGCTAGTGCAGAGGAAAAATTGCGGTGGACTAAGAGAGGTTGCAGCAAATCATCGACTGATTTATTGTGGCGACAAGAGAGTTCAGGAAAAGTGGTAATGCCAATTACGCTGTTAGAAATAGCATTTCAACAACTACACTTTCCCGCACACAACACGAAGAAACACATAATGGCAGAGATACAAGAAGATTGGTTTGCACCTTGCCTCCAGGAACACGTCACAAGGTTAGCCCTAGAATGCACGACCTGTCAAATTTACAACTCAGGTATGACCTTGCGTACACTAAGGGGTACGATACCAAAACCAAATGGCCCATTCAGAGAGCTCCACATTGATTATGTAGACATGGGAGAAAGGTGTAATGGAGCTCGGTACATGATTGTGGTTGTATGTCCATTTTCGAGGTGGGTGGAGGCAGGCCCATGTGCCCGCCCTGACGCGAAGGGCGCCGCGAAGTTCCTAGTGCGGGAAGTGTTTCCGCGCTGGGGAATTTGCGACATTATTCGCTCAGATAACGGGACGCATTTTGTTAATGAATTATTTAAAGAAGTGACTACATTATTGGGAATAAAGCACAAATTATGTTCGATTTATCATCCTCAAAGTAATGGCGTAGTGGAAAAGATAAATGGCCTGTTAAAAAGCAGATTATCAAAACTTTGTTTTTCCCTCAAAAAGACTTGGATGTACTGCCTGCCTTTGGCCTTGTTTGAACTGCGAAACCAGCCAAGTAAGGATCACCATTTGTCCCCGCACGAGATCGTCACGGGAAGAAGAATGCATACAGCGCATTCGCCTCTCCGTGAGCGTTCTGATGCACACAGAAGCGCAGCTATATTGGGGGAGGAGTTCACAGAATATCTGCGAAAATTGACACGGGCAGCGCGCGTAATTGCAAAACAACTAGCCCCCCCCTCGACAAGAGAGGAGGGGAACGCAACTGAACCAGACAAATTGCCTGAAAAACCGCTACAACTCATGCCTGGTGACCTTATATATGTCAGAAGCTTTGTGCGGAGGTGGAATGCACCACGTTTCCATGGCCCTTATGAGGTAGTGTTTTGCACACCTACAGCAGTAAAGGTGAAGGGCCTGCGATATTGGGTGCATTTGACAGACGTACGTAAAGCTTACAGCACTGCGGAAAGTGAGGTGCAAGACGAGGCACAGGCAACAGCGGACGATGAAGTTGTGCGGAACGAATGATTGGAATTTTTGTGCTTTATGAGATGAACGGTGAGCACAATTAGCGCGCGACAAATGTCCTGGACTAAAACATGTACATATGTATGTGTAAAATTTCTTTTTATTACAGTTTTTGAAAATTTTGCGTGGGGTTCTTTTTTTTTTCCCCCACGGTGCTCTCTAAGATGTTTTTATTATTTTTGTTCTTATAATGACATGTTTCTTATTATTTATATATATATATATAAAGGTACGAATAATGATGATTGAAAAGCTACCTTGTCTGTCAACACACCCCCTCCCTCACCCAACCCTATATTTTATCATCGAAACGTTACAACGTGGAAATGCTTACATGTTTGTATTTAATGAACCTTTGTGTCTCAAACAGGATTTATCATGGCATCGAATGGGCAGCCTGCAACTAATAGATATGTTAGATTTAGAGAAATGTTAGTGGCTAAATTAACGTATTCATTTGAATGTGGTTTGTCAATGTGTGCTATCGTGTTCTTCATCTCAATGTTTTGTCTGGTATTACACTGGATTATAGCGTTCATCTCTACCGAGATGAACGAGGGGGGAGGGGGGAGCAACACCACCCTTGCCCCTGGAACGAAAACAAGTCCGACTGTAGGTATCAAAGAAGGTGATTTCTTGATCTGGGATGGATCACACTTTGTGTGGGGATACTATACTACACCACCCACTGCTGTCCTCTCACAATTGAGAACCAAAAATGTAAATAATGACACAATGTCCCAACCTGGAACATACAACAACCACACAATCCCTCCCGCCCCAATTTCAAACAACGATCTCTTGTTTATCAAGGAGGATGGAAAAGTGATTATGATGACAGAACACAAGTCCCTATATGAAGAATTAGAAAAGGGGGGTGGGGGGGAGGAAGAGGGGCCTGGTTCTTCACCTACTATAACGAGAAGGTACAGAAGAAGGGAGAAAAGTAGGCGGAAAAGAGAGACTGGTGGAAAAGGGTATGATGAGTATTATGGACTAGGGCTAGACAAAATGGAAGACCCACGACACCAACACCAAGCAAATAAATGGTATGCAGATATGAGCACAACAGCCAAACAAACAACCAATGAGAGCTGTTATGTCTGCTCACTTATCCCCCATGCATCAGGCACACCTAAAGTATTGTTGCCACGAGAATTGCCCATTGTGGATGCCCAATGTCTCCTTCATCTCACGCTGTGTAGAATAAAGAACACTTTCCAAGCACACGATGTCTCTTTCAGAATGCTACAGAACAACAAAACGTGCTATTCGCAGGCGTCTGGAGTGATCTGTCTTAAAGAACCTTTCTTTGCAATACAAGGGACACTGTTTTCCGAAAACAAATGGAAAGACGAAGAAGTGCTGTGCAAGGCAGAAGCGCTGAAAGGTGTCCAACCGGACAAGTTGCGGTGGATGGAAAGAACGTGCTTGCCAATATGGAAAGGACACATCCCTAAACTAACATGGGTAACAGCGATGGAGAAACCCTTCAAGCTACAAAGTGAAATACAAAACGAACTATGTTTCAAGGGAGAAGGAAAAATGGCAATGGGAACGAACACGAACTGTAACAAAACTCTCACCATCCCAGATATGAAAAAAGGGACAGCAGCATTAATGGACACCTACTGGGTATGCGGAAACCAGGCGTACCTGCACCTTCCCCAATCATGGAGTGGTAGCTGCTCAATGGCCACCTTGCACTCGACACTAATGGTGATTCCAGAAAGCCATATTGACAGAAGTAACATGATGAAAGGAGGCTTGAACCAGAATGCAGCTTCTCCAACTACACAAGCGCACCTTTATGTCCTGTCCTCCGGGGGGAAGGAAGAAGAGCTCTCAAGAAACAAGCGAGTCTCGAACTACATATCACAAGCATCATCTGACTTATTGGCACAGATTCCAGACAAGTATCGCCTGTTCAGCTCCGTGGAAACATTCTTTGCTTCGCTAGTGTCCAGTGTCCAAGCAAGAGCAAATGCAAAATGGCTCCAGATCACACGGTGGGAACTGATCCAGTTGGCCAATGACACTGAAGAAGGGTTCAACATAATAAAGGTGGAACTACGAGCTCTGCGACTAATGACCATGCAGAACAGGTATGTTCTAGACCTGTTAACAGCTATCGATGGAGGTGTTTGCCGAAAAATAGGAAGTGCGTGCTGCACGTTCGTACCTTCTGAAGACGCAGAAAATGGGTCCCTGTCCCACGTTATTGAAGCAGTACATAACCTGGGCGAGAAGATGAAAATGGAAGGTGGAGCTGAAGATAGCTCGTGGTTCGACAATATCTTCTCGTGGGTTCCCTCATGGCTTGGAGTGACAATAAAGTTCCTGATACCAATAGTGGTGATCATCCTTGTGATATTTTGCCTGTGCCAGGTGGGCCTCCGATGTTGTGCTAATGCAGTTCCTAACGGTGCAATGATGATGGTGACAATGGGCAACTCTGGTGGTACAATTAAAACAACACAAGAAGTACATGTGCAGACAGGAGCAGACAACACCCCCAAGTACCAGTTAGTGCCTATGTGCCGTGATAAGTACATAGTAGATAAACTATGGCACACCACTATCAAAGAACCACGAGAGGTAGAACTGGAATGGTATGAGGAGGTCTGGGTAGATCTGGAAGAAACTGGCGACTGTATATATTTAACATGTACACCAGATGAGTATGCTAGGAGAGGTGAGAGTTTAAGGGGGGTGTGCAGAGCATGGATGCCTATAAAAGGAACCCCTGCCTGGGATGGTGCAGTGTTAGAGGAACAAGAATGTAGGAGATTGGAAGAGCTAAAGAAATTCGTTACTTTAAGTAACGAAAGGGGGGAAATGTAGGGGAGGACTGGCCGCGAGGCCCTCCTCACCTACAGCTTTCTCCCCAGGTGAGGACCATGACTCGGTGGACGCCCCCTCATGCCACCCGGGCCCAGGTGGAGGAGGATTCGCCCGCCGACGACATTGCCCACACGCACCTCGTCTTTGCATTTACCAAAAATCGAGTCAGGCCTAGATGCCATCTTGTCTAGCAAACACGGCGTGAGTTTAGCACACTGTAACGAGGCCCCCACCTTTGGAGGGCCTTTCATGCATCTCTGTCGCCTCAGCAGCACTGGCAGATCCGCTGCGAGCGCGTTCCCATGAGAAAGTCGGAGATGAGCTAAACCCGAGATGCCAACACGGCAACATTATATTAGTAACAATGTGATATTGCACCCCGTATGACCCGGACCGCAAGGCCGGGGTAGCGAGGAAAAAAGCTGAAGCATCACTATCTGAAGAAGGTAGAAAACAATTCAAGTATTGGTACTAATGAACTACCTCTGTTTTAAAATGTGAATAAGCCATAAAAATGTAACGTTATATGATATCCCTCCAGGTCTGGACTAATGCTGCTATAACCACGGAGAAAGATGTTGACCAAACGTATAACCTCTATCTGTAAAAGTGTTTTTTCCATAGTATGTAGAAACTGGAACTCATATATGTTTACTGAACCACCCAAAGTGGCAAGCATCAATCTCTGTAGGCCATAACCTAGATATCCCTCGTATAACGTCTAAATGTACATACAATACGCACACAATGTAATGAATGTAATGTTAGGCAATGAAAAGGTACTGGAATCGACTGTCTTAAAGAAATGTGTAATGAAATTGAAATATATATGTGTGTCTAAATAACGTCAAAATAAGGCAGAACAGTATAAAACTTCTGCATTTACTGATCAGCAACGCACGAGGAAAATACCTTTGTGGATATGCAAGGCCATTCCCTCTCCCACCCTACCAAGCCTGCAAGATAAAAAAGCTAAGACTTGTGCCGCGCTCCCTCACCTCCCCCAACCAAGCTGGCGTTACTTCAGAGGCCCCGGCGCCGCAACCAAGGCCATAGCCTGCCACCTGTGTTATTTACAGCACGGTAATAAACCCACAGATGAACCCACTGATCTACCAGCACCCTTTCATAAATCCCACGAACCCCCCAAGAATCCTGACCCCGTGTAAGGACGACCCTCATCATTGAGACAAGACACAGAGACCCATCTATATAATAACTTCTAACGCAGCAGACAGACATGTATCATTCGGCCCAAGCCCCAGAGCCCCGTCCTACGACCTAAAGTACCGGTCAATAGGACACAGGTAAATCTCACCCCAACCGATAACCACCAGACCTCTCACGAGGTGCATTCCTCATGTGTTGCGTTTATTTTATAAGATAAGCTACGGAACAATTTATTAGTGAACGTAAATGTCATTTTCTGAATAACTGCAGTGTGCATGGCCTAGGGCAACTAAGACAGGAAAGGTATTCATCAGTGTCACAGGCTGCCCCAGCGCACCAACACCGCACGGATGACCTCAAGCCGGCCTGCCAGGCCCAACCCAACCCACGAGGCTGACCAGTGACGTCGTCTTGCCAAGACCAACCATGCTGCAGCAACACCTATAGTTAGTCGACGATACCCAATCCCAATTAACTTGTGCCCCCTATAGTGTTTAGGTGTTGATGACGTTTTCTGTATTAGAAATACGCCTGTCTTTGCTATTGTCAGACAGAGCGCTCTCGTAGGTTGCAGAGTTCTTTGCATGCCTTATCCTTGGATAAACTCCCACTTACGCTCACCCGCACTCTGTCTTGGTCTTATTCCCACTACGGGAGAGTCCCTTATTGTCTCTCATTGCGGGGAGGATCGTGCTGAATTGGGGGCGCTTCCCTTCACAGGCAAAGTCACAGAGTGAAGTATTACACATGGCACAATACTATGAGAATAGAGTAAATGCAGAGAAAGAGAAAGAAACAAGGGACAGAGTTAATCTAAAAAAGAGAGTCTTAATGCAGCAGGTTGCGAATAATAACAGGGGCGGAGGAAATGCACAAATGAGAGGGAACTTTTCCAACATGCACTGAGGTCCAATTGGACTGAATCAATGTGTATATTGTAGAGAACAAGGTCATTGGCGAGCACAGTGCCCACATTTACAGAATAGGAATGGAAATGCCCCGAGAAGGCAGAATAGAGGTTGCCCGGGAACACAAGGACAAAATAGAAACTCAAGGATGCCACCAAATCAGAATAACAAGGGGAATCACAACCAGAATCAGAACCAAAACCAACATCAGCAGAATAGTGCAGGAGAAGGAAACGTTGTTGATACTCAGTCCAATTCATACTACTCTGGCGAATTTACATCTGATGATGTATTGTTCAACTAGGACAGCCCAAGACAAGGGTTGGAACAAGTATCTATTCCCATTGACGAGAAAGGGCCCTTCATAGAGAAGAAAGTTGGGAATAGAGAGCGCACTTTTCTAGTGGACACAGGTGCACAGAAGTGCTCAATTGACCATCACTTGTTTCCAGAAATACCACTGTCAGGGCAAAACAATGTTTGAGTAGGGTTCGCAGGTACACCAGTAATTAGCCCGGTGTCACAGTCAGTACCTATAACATTAGGTCCATTCACTGAGTCTTGCCCATTTCTTTTGACACAAAATTGCAGCGAAAATGTATTGGGTTTAAATTTGTTGAAAACATTGAGTGTGGTTATTCATTGTTCCCTTGATGGAGTGTATTTGACAATATCACCACAAAAGACGCCAGTGTCACAATTTTTGTCTAAACCATTACCAACTGAATTAAGTGGTGTACCAATTTGTATATGGGCGATGAATGATAATGATGTTGGATATTTGACAATAGAGCGGGTAAACAATCTTTTGAAGGAGGGAATTACATTGCCACACACTCCACAGTATAGAATTTATGTAGAAGGTGAAAAAGCATTGAAATGCATTGTTTCTGATTTGATTAAAAGAAACGTAATTGAAGAAATTACTGGTAGCACTTGCAATAGTCCAATTCATGCAGTTTACAAGAAAGGAGGAAATGAAATACCATATCATTTCATAATTGATTTGCGCAGATTGAATAAAGTAGTTGGTCCACAATTTCCATTGGTCCCAGATGTCACTACCATTTTAACTATGATTCCAGCATCCGCATCGCATTTTAGTGTTGTAGATCGGAAGAACGCATTTTTTAGCCTTCCGGTACATCCAGATAGCAGATATTTATTTGCTTTTAGATAAGGAGGACGTTTTTTCACATTCACACAAATTCCACAAGGTTACACTGAGAGCCCGAGTATTTATAGCAGAGCATTAAAAGAACAACTAGACATGCTAGAGTTACCAACTGGTTGTGTACTATTGCAATACATCTATGACCTATTGATTGCTGCTGACACAGAGGAGATTTGCAAAGAGAGTACCGCTAAATTGTTGACACATTTGGCAGCACAAGGGCATAAAGCTTCTTTAAAAAAATTCCAGTATTGTCGAAAGGAGGGGGCCTATTTGGGCTACCTACTTTCGAAGGAGGGAAGGAGACTGACACCAGAAAGAATAGAAAGCATCTCTGGTATTCCTATTCCAAAGACACAAGGAAGTCAGAGCTATAATAGACATGGCTTCATATTGTAGGCAGTGGATTGCTAACTTCACCATGATTGTGAAACCAATGGTGGCATTGACAAAGAAGAATGTTGCTTTGCATTTGCCATTGATCGTGGAATGTCAGGATGCATTTGATCTGCTCAAAATTGCATTGTGCTCCGCTCCAGTTTTGGGCACACCAAATTATGAAAAGGATTTCAAGTTATTTGTGCCTGAGAGTAATGGTTTTGCTTTGGCTGTTTTAACTCAGGAACAAGGAGGGAGAAATAGACCATGCAGTTATTTTTCTTCTGCGCTGGATCCTGTTGCATGCGCTTTGCCGCGCTGTTTGTGAGCTATTGCTGTGGCTGCCGCGTCAGTAAAACAAACAGAGGGAATGGTTTTGGGTCACGCCTTAACCTTAATGGTGCCTCACACAGTAGACATTCTTTAAAAACAGAACACAGACGCAACATCTTACATCAGCTAGACTGACGAGATATGAAATTGTCCTATTTGCACCGCATATTCAAATTTTGAGATGTTGCGCTTTGAATCCTGCAGAGTTAATGCCCCCTCCCAATGAAAGAATGGGTGAAAAGGAACCATCACCCCATGATTGTATAATTGTTACTGAACAAGAAACAAAAGGAAGAATTGACCTAACAGATACCCCACAGAAAGAGCCAGATGGAGAACTGTTTTGTGACGGTTCCTGTTTCAAATTACCCAATGGCACATCAACTGCTGCATATGCCATCACGACACTAAAGAGTATTGTAGAGAGCAAAAGGATCCCATATAATTCAGCACAGGCTGCAGAGATAATAGCGTTAACCAGAGAATGTGAAATTTCTGAAAACCTGAACATATATACTGACAGTCAGTACGCATTTGGGGTGGTACACAATTTTGGTCGACTCTGGGCTGAGAGGGGTTTTCCAACATCACATGGAACCAAGATTCAACATGGTTCTTTGATAGCAAGATTGTTGTCTGCACTTGCACGTCCTAAACGATTAGCAATAATAAAATGCAAAGCGCATAAGAAAGTAACATGTAACTTTGGAAAAGGAAACACATTTGCAGACAAAATTGCGAAACAAACTGCCACTGATATACACACGGAGATGTTTATTGAGAGGTCAGAAGAAGTACCCTGCATGATAGAAAATGGGATTGCCACAGTTAAGGAGATGCAAACAGAAGCAACTGCCGATGAAATAAAAGCTTGGTCTGAGGGTTCAGCAGAATTAGACATAGAGGGTTGCTGGGTAGACAAAGAAGTAAAAAATGGATGCTGCTCAACTCCTATGTAACAGTGATGGTCATTATGGCCCGCAGCCCCACACACATATGTGCTAGGAAAATGATTCAGCATTTAGACAAAGTATGGTAAAATCCGCACATTAGAAAAACTGCTGAAAGACTGGTCCAGAACTGTATGACATCTTAGCAACACAATATTGGAAAAGGAACAACTACTCCAGTAGGTAGTTTTGCCCCCCCTCTATGCCCTTTGAAGTCATCCATTTTGATTTCATAGAAATGGAAAGGTGTCAGAACCTCAAGTATGTCCTTGTAGTGGTCTGTGCATTTAGCAAGTGGGTGGAGGCATATCCGCTTAAAGATTGCACAGCAATAAGCACAGCGAAGGGGATGCTGAAGGAATACTTCTCCTGTTTTGGCCTGCCACAAGCCATATGGTCAGACAACGGCCCGCATTTTGTTGCCGCCGTAATACTACAGATTTGTGCAGGTCTTCAGATTGACAAGAGATTCCACTCGGCCAGACACCTGATGAGTGCCGGTCTTGTGGAGCGCCAAAACGGCATTCTGAAGAACGAAATTAGTCAAATATGTTCAGGGAGTCAGTTGAAGTGGCCTGATGCGCTGCCATTAGCTTTGCTGTACATGCGAACATCTGTACAGGCAAGGACTGGGCTCTCCCCATACGAAATCATGATGGGGAGACCCGCGAATGTTTGGAGCACCCCGCAGCCTAGACATTTGAATGAAATTGAATACCCTTTGCTCTGCACTTATTGTAACGTGTTAACTCAAAAACTGCGTTTGATTCATCAGCAGGTGCAGGAGGCTCTTCTGTCAAATGCACTGGCCCAGGGCATTGTCTGCAGCCAGGAGAATGGGTTCTGGTGAAGAATTTTGAAAGAAAGTCTTCGCTTGCACCGCATTAGAAGGGCCCCTACCAGATCTTCCTGGCAATACAGACTGCAGTCCAAGTGGATGGTCGAAAGGCATGGATCCATGCCACTCACACAAAAAGAATTCCATTCCCATTGAAAGAGCTGCCTGATCCAGACACCGAAAAAGAAAAAGCTGCACTTGATCAGAAAGACACCATCGCCAGTTATCTGCCAAAAGTGCTGATTTCTTTCGACGCTTTGCTGCTTAAACGAGTCCTGCTGTGAAGAAATTATTTGCGACGAACATTGCCGAGAGAAGAATTGCAGACAATGCCTATACTTACTTCTGTTCCCTCCTGCACCAATGCTGATGATGTTATAGATATAGAGACTAAAATATTGTCTAGAAGGATTTGCTGTAGGAAATTTATGCTAATGATTATAACACTACTTTGCATTCTGAGTACACTGATCCCAGTATTATGGTATCTGGAGAGTGTGCATCCATTAAGTTCTCTTTTACCTGCTACCAATGCTCCTGCCACAGACAGTCCAGTCCATGTACTCTCTTATACTCTCCCTCCACTAGAAGAGAGACGCAGAGGAGGGTACGACAATAACACATTGCTTTTGATCATGAATATGACTCACACTATTCAGTATAGAACCAATTGTTGGGTCTGCTCCCATTTACCCCAGCATGGCGGGAAAGGAATGGCTTGGTATGTACATTACCATTACCCCTTAATACGGCATGTTATGCATCATTGAGTGCACTATTTTATGGGAAATGGAACAATTAGATGGAACAAACATAGATGAGTTCGAAAGAGTGATAATGGAACCGGTGGGTTATTGCATATTTAACAGAGCAAGGGTAATATAAACGGTGGTGAGACCAGTAGATAGACTTTATGTGCCTTATAAATCATCTGTAATCACTTTTCACACAAATCCAGTAGGGAACAAGGACGTTATGCCCCCCCTCCTATACCATTAATTACAACCCACGCACTGTCCCCTTTTGCTTACGAAAGAAGGGTTCCTATTCAGTAGGGGCATTCAATAGATGCATAAATATTGCAGTACTTGAGAAAGAAGAAGAACCAATATATGTAGGTGATCCCGTCTATTTTATATGTGGAGAACAAGCTTATACCTGGTTGCCTAGAAATTGGGGAGGGACATGTTACTTAGGGATCCTTTTCCCTGGTGTATTCCTTTCCAAAACATCAGACATATCCAAATTATCCAGATCTAGGCCACGGCGGGATGACACAGGATTAATTGTAGAGGACATAGCAAAATCATTTATCAAATTCTGGGGGCAAGATAAACTCTTGGAATATAAGAAGACTGTCCAGAGTATTAGAAAAAATGATAAATGGAACAACTGATATATTATATAATATGACATTAAAAGAAAAGGCAGTTAGATTAATGACACTTCAAAATAGAATGGCTCTTGATATAATCTTGGCCGATCGTGGAGGTGTGTGTAAAATCGTGGGGTCAGCGTGCTGTGTATTTGTGAGTGACTCCTCCCCTATGATTTTTGAGGCAATCAAGAAATTGCACATTCTGAGTTCTGAGATTCATACCCTGACAGGCGGTTGGGAGCTGAATATAAGTTCATGGTTTTGGGAGTTACTGCGCTCATGGGGATGGAAACTAATTGGAATTCTAGTAACATTACTTGGAAGCCTCATGACATGTTGTTGTTGCATACACTGCCTGCCAATCTTTTGCTCTGAAATAACAAATGAATGTTTACACATGGTAACAAAAAAAGAACTCCCAAGTTGAATAGGAATGTAAACAACGAAATGGAAACAATGAAAGAATTAATGCCAATTAATATTGATGATGATGATTACAGTAGCATGCATAGTTTGGAATTAGATACATGGTCAGATGAAGAAGCGATGTATAGATAATGCTCTTGGCTTACGGCCAAAAGGAGGGTTTGTAAGTCTAGAAACTATCCTAACCACGTATAGAAGGTACATTATGTTGGCCGAAGACCAATCCCGTCATATGCCCTACATCACCGACAGAGAATCGTCAGTATAACCATAGGGCGTCCATTTTGTGTAACATCCGCCATTTTGCTTTCTCTTCCTTTCTGTTAAACGCTTTGCAAAATGTATTTTATTATGGAAGCTCATACACGGAGTGAGGCCACAGTTTACATGTTGAGAGATCGGCCCAGACAGAAATGCCAAACAATACAGAAATGCATTGTTTTCCTCCCTCACAAGTCCTTGAAGGCGAGCAGAGAGGCATTTAATCAGCGGCCCAGGTGCCGGCCAGTCTGACTAAAACTGAAGAAACAGGCCGTTAAACATGAATTATACTTTTCCAGCGGCCCCCCTTAGGGGCTATTCTTAGAGCAGGCTGACCCCTAGTTCAAGAATAGAAACCAGTGGATAACACACTTTGGAATGTATCTCTCCCACAAACACAGTATCCTTGCCGAACAAGTGCCTTATGTTCTACATAACAAAGAACTATGTCTGCAAGCTGCAAATTGCAACTGTTGCTAAAACTAGTATAATAGATTGAGTAAGAAACGTGTCATAATGTGTCATATTTGTCATAATTATCAATTACCGAAACCTAGCTCGGGAAGATACATTATGGGCGGTTTTGATTTGTCACAAAGAGATTGTATGATTGCATGTTTATATATATGATGCTGTTGTAGAATGTTCGCTCTCTTGCATCTCACGAGGTCTGGGTGACACACGTTGCGAGACGTTAGACCGAAGTCGGCTGACTGAGAATATATTTGCTTTGCAATAAACCCTCGTATTTGGAAATCGAACCTGTGTCTGTCGTATCACTAGTATATGGTGATTGTGCCTTCTTTCCATACGCAAAGGGTCTTCAGGGCCTAGCAGCACCCCGGAATACACGTACCCCGCTCGCGCCAGGCCAATCACGTGTGAAACTCCCCGCGCACCCCCGGAATACACATACTCCGCTCACGCCAGGCCTACCGCGTTCGAAACTCCATGCGCACCCCCGGAATACGCGTTCCCTGCTCGCGCCAGGCCTATCGCGTGTGAAACTCCACGCGCACCCCCGGAATATGCATACCCTGCTCGCGCCAGGCCTATCGCATGTAAAAGTCCCCACGCACCCCCGGAATACACATACCCTGCTCGCGCATGGCCTATTGCATGTGAAACTCCACGCGCACCCCTGGAAAACACGTACCCCACTCGCGCCAGCGAAATCGTGAGTTAAATTCCCCGCGGACCCCCGCAATACATGTAACCCACTCGCACCAGGCCTATCGCGTGTATAAGTCCACGAGTAACCCCCGGAATACGCGAAGGCAGCCCATCCACCCTCCCCATGCCCCGTAGGCAGCCCATCCACCACGATCATGACCCACAGGCAGTCCATCACCCCAGATCATGCCCCGCAGGCAGCCCATCACCCCAGACCATGGCCCGCAGGCAGCCCATCACCCCAGACCATGCCGTCAGAGCTGGCTGGAATAGATGGTTAGTAACCAGAAAGAGTATGTACATAGAATTAACATTTTGGTTGCCCAAGTCAAGATGGAGAGAAAGAAACTTAATCTGATTGGTTTTAGGAATAATGTTGGTGTGTCTGATTGGTGGAAAGGATAATGGGTTGGATTCTTGGGAGTTGAGCAAGATTCTAAACTGCCTTTCATCCATAGTAATTCAGTGCTGGTTGTACATTAGTTAAGCTCCTAAAGTAAGGCATTTCAGAGTTCAGAAGATTTACTAAAGAAGTAAGAAAATCGATTGCTGAGCCAGAGTGAACAAGAAGACATCAGGAGGGATCGTTCCTTTTAAAAGTTTAAAGACTTTCACAGTGAATTTCCATTTTTTCATGAAGAACTTAAAGTGTTCAGAAGTTATTTAAAGTTACTGAGAGAAAACGTTTATAAAGTTTTAAGACTATAATAAAACAAGTGTACAGACTGTGCGCGCAAGTTTAAATGTTGTTAATGGCGTGAAAAGTGTTTCAATAAAGTTTTACGTGCGTGCGAGTCCTCGTGTCTTCAGCAACGTCGTTATGGGAGCGCGCGGGTATGGACAGCAATAGTGCGCGTGTCCTAATGAATAGTGCGCAAGATAATTTTTAGCGCGTGCACAATTTTCACGTGAGTGACGTTGCATGTAATAGCGCGTGTTCGGTGTGCGATAGAGCGTGAGTCCATATGAACTGAGCGCGAGTTGTTTTTCAGCACGTGCACGGGTTTTAATTTTTAGTAGCGCTATGTACAAATCGCGTGCGTGTGTTTTGTGAAGGTGCGCGTGAGATTTTTCAGCGCAAGTACAGTTTTTCACATCTTGTGGTTTCGCGTGTTAATCGCATGAGTGCAGGGAGCGAGTACGTGATTTCAAAACGCGCATCAAGAAAATAACTATACGTACGTACGTGTTAAAAAAGTCACACGCAGGAGGAGCAGCAGCATTCAAGAAAGTTTAAGAGTTTCTATTTAAATGCAATTTTCACGCAAATGGGAATTCTATACTTCAAAGGAAGACTGCATTTCTCAAAAGCATTTAAAACTCAAACTTTATAGAGTTAAATGAAATTTAAAAGGAAAGAAGAATATCTAAATCTGTAAGGTGTTTTCAAGAGTCATTCACTTTACGGTTCTAAAGAGACTTGAATGGCTAGTGACAATATGTACTAAAGCAGCACAACAGTTTACAAGATATTCAATACAGATAATTAGCCTCTAAGTCTTAAACAGAGGTTTAAGAGGTAAAAAAGTTAGAATATGTTTAAAAATAATTTAATAAAGGCAATTTACACTAATGCATAAGTAACCAAGTATATTTGTTTACTATAGATAACAGAGCCTACCAGAAGGTTGTAGGGCAGCAGTGTCTCATTTGTTATTTTCTCCAAATTCCCCTTTCCCTTTCTTGGCGTTCTCAGCTCAGCTTTACTTTAGGGTTGAGAAGTGAACTCCTGGTGAGGGTCTGTGGGGCTAGCATCAGCTCCTGTGGAATTCAGTCAAGCCGGACCCTGACAGGATGAAAGGCCCACGTTAATTTTTCCACCAGAGCTGATATGGATCCCACAGAAGCATCAGTACAATGGCCTCCGGGGGTAGGTAGGGTGTTGTGAATCAAGGTCAGCAAAGTAGGCCCAGTCTATGCTCACAGATGGCAATAAAATTCAGCACTATGCTTGTCAATGCACCCTGGTGCGATTCAGCACCAGGCCGCGTTTCACGCAAGCCCGCCAGATCCCAGTCGGTATAATGTCGGAAGAGCAAGTGTGCCTGTGGTGTCCACAATACAGGCGCTCAAAGCCATCAATCATGTGCACTAGGTGTTAAACGATCACACTATTCCAACCAATTGAACATCCCCACCATCAAAAGGGCCAAAGCGAGTGGCACTAGCTTCCCCTTCATAGCTCCAAGACAAATGAACGCGCTTCCAAGTACCCTAAGGAATGAGACCTCGCACCTCTCCTTCCACAGAGCCCTCAAAACAAGGCTCTTCAACTAGCCCACATCCCACATTAGGCTCACCCCTCTTTACCATTGTTTTCTTTAATGTTGTTAACTTGAAGCTAGTTCACCTGTACACCACTGAACCGTAGAGCCCACTACTCTATGTAACTGTGATTGTTAACGGCTACCTGTCTGGCATTAGGTTACCTGTAACCACAAACCACAAACAGGCTGTCATGCTGTGTAACCATGTAAGCCTTTCTTGTAACAGTGCCACGATGCCCTTGGGCTGCTTTGTGCTCTTTATAAATGCAAACAATTAAATAAATAAGTACATGAGGGGCCTACTCAAGTGCATTGCATCGCACTAAGCCGATTATGTTCAGCCAGCAGCACGTATCTTCCATGTGGGCGGCCACGGGCTATTAGTGGCATGCGAGGGCTCTGCAAGTGCGCCACACCACGTGTAGGTGATAGCGTGCAGTTGATAGTGTGGGTTCCAGGCCTCTCCTCAGCTTACCATAAATACCGCTGAGTGTTGTTGGCCAAACTCCCTCTACAAACGGGTTACGCGCCCCAGCGCTCCAACACGCCTGGTAGAACCGGTCGGCCGCAGCTCCTCCCCACTTCTTCTTGCTCCTTCATGGCTCAGCCCTCACGAAGCGGATCAGTGCGAATGTTGGACCATAGATTCTCTGGTTTGGGCAGCCGCACACTGGGGCCCGCGGAAATTGAATCAGTGGTGTGAATCAGGATCTATGGTGAATCAGGATTTTACAGGGACCGGAGCACCGACTCAGGCCGCCATCTTTCCATCTGCTCAGCAGCACCCCCCCCCCCACAACACCTTATAAAAATTACAAACTTACCAACATTTAAATTGCAATATTTATACTTTAAATGAACTAAAATACAAACGTGTCATTTATGCTATCAACTACTAAATGATGCATAATTGAAATTCCGTAATCAACGCAGACAAATCTAAGACACATCAAAAACATACATCTTTAAAACAATTTCACATTTTTAAGCATTACAAACAAATATTCATAAGACAAATTACATCATCTTCACTGTAAAAAATTGTAGGACCCAAACTAAATATTACTAAAGAAAAACAGGATTGCTTTACGTTACCACTTTTACTGAAGACAACGAAAATATGACAAAACAGAAAATGGCGTGAGTTAAGGTTATGCTGATATGTTTTTATTTGAATATAATTATTTTTATAAATGTATTGATAATATTTTAATTATGTTTTACCTTAATGTTACTATTTCTGATGTTTGCAATGTTTTTGTTGGTTTAACATTAACTATTTTGTAAAAACAAAATGTCTTTACAAATATACGTTTGTTCCTTTTTACGCCAACCTAACAATGGCCTGGTGGGATACTTTCATAGCATGGTCAAGTGAGAATTATTTATTTTTTTTTACACTGAAAGGGTGGTGACATGGCTGTGGCATATCGATGACCTGTTCATAATCTGGAGTGGCAATGAATCAGATTAGATTAAATGTGTCCAAATTCTTAATGATTACAACCTGAATCTCCAATTCACAGAATCACACAGTAAACAGGAGCTTTTCTACTGGATGTCCTTGTCCAACTGGATAGTGTTGTGTTAGCAGCAGACCTGCATGGGAAACCCACAAGCTCCAATCTCCCATTGCATGCTGTTAGCAATCATCTTTTGAGTTGTAAACAAAGCATTCCTTCCGGTGAGTTTATTCGACTCTAGCAAAATTGTTCTGACATCAAAGTCTTCCATAAATAAAGCGGAAGAACAGCAACACATTTTCATAACCCTGAATATAGGAAAATCATTTATTAAAATAAAATCTTACAACCGGGATCAATTGCTAACCACCAAGTTGAACTTGAAATCTGTGAATACTGGTGAGATCAGACTGATACTTGCTTTTTGGGCTGAGTCACCAGATATATGCAAAATAATCCAAAAGCACTAGCATGTGCTGAAGGCAGATAAGAACCTGTCGTTGATATTGCCTAGCCTTCCTTGTATTACCTACCTTAAGGTCCCCCCTCATTAAAAGACACATTAGTGTCTAGTTGTTTACAGCCTAAACAAACAGGGAGCAGTGGCTCGACCTGGCTAACAAAAACGGGGTCTGGTTTATTTAAATGTATTAAATGTAAGGCTTGTATATGTGCCATCTCATCTGATACCTATACTCATCCTATTCTGGGACTAATCCTAACAATTTAATACAATGTTTCCTGTGAAACAGAATATGTGGTGCATGCGTTGTCATGCCCGTGCAACTAGTGGAATGTTGGGAGAAGTATCTGTAAATGAAAACGTTGCTTTAGCCAACATATCCGTGCCACCAAGAACACTTGTACATATCACATGAAGCATTTCCATGAAATTCATGATGGCAAATTGGATGGCTTTTGCTATTTTGGCATTATGCGTGCTCCTCAGCATCCTCGTGGTGGAGACAGGGCACTTAAGCTACTCCAGCTGGAGACTAAAACCTTTTCAAATTTTGAAACTAAGGCCCTGAAAGGACACAACATTGAGGCTTTCACATTCCTGGGTACTTACTATGCATTGTATCCCTATTTTGTAACTTAGCGCACACTAGAACATGGTCTCTACAATTTTTATCACAAACATTTATACCACTACTGTTCAATCTGGAGTAGTCACAGGGTGTTAAGATGTTATGTAGATTACTTGTTATTGCTCTTTTTCAGCTCTTTTTTTAGATCTTTTTTTCTGTGCAATGGGAGTACTCTCAATATGTCCTTTTATTTCAATGGTATATATATATATATATATATATATATATATATATATAACACCACTAGCTCCCCTGCTTCCCAAGACAGGTTGCAGATGAACAACTTCCCAGGGGAAGTTGTACATCTGCAACCTGTGTTCTGGGAAGCAGGGGAGCTAGTGGTGGGATTGCCTGTTTGTGTTATATTTGTACCTCCTTATCCACCAAAGCCCCCTCAACAAAAAAAGAGGATACACCTTTGCTCACTCCTATTTGAACCCCTTTTATTTCAATAGTAAAACAATACCATGATGGTCTTTTATGATGCATTTCATGATCATTATGGGTATTTCTGCCTGACACTTACCATCGGACCATGTCAGTTAACATTGTTTCATTGTTGCATTTACATCTGAAGACTTCATGTCAATATGCACTTCAGTTAATGCACTTAGCAATTTATTATAATTTGCATTCAGGATCTTTTGGCAAAGAATCATGCTTTCTGACCCCTTTGGCATAATTGACATTATGTATTTTATAGTATAAAAAATATATATGCATGTTGTGATCCTCAAACGGCATCATTATTTGATTTCAGAGTTACAGGTGCGTTTTTTAACAGTGTGCTTTATGCACTGAGCACTTAATTCTAAACAAATACTTTGCCTTTAAGACTATTGACTTACCCTGGATGCTTGTGCAGGTCTGGGTTTTAAATGTACTATGCACTTTATTTTGTGTTCACTTGATATGCGTTCTTTGTGAACCCATGCACTTCACATGTTGTTGCAAAATGCAGTGGGACTAAACCTGGATGCTTATGTAATTCTGGGTTTCAAATGTACTATACACTTGACTTTGCATACACTTGATATGAGGTTTCTGTGAACTCATGCACTTGGCACGCTGTTGCAAGATGGATTGAAAAGCTTTTGCAATTAATCATCCTGGATGCCTTCTGAGCACCCGGATTTTTAGTACTACACACTTTATTACATTATAAAGTGTGTAGTACTAAAAATCATCAGTCATTTTATTGCATACATTTACTGTGGGTGCCGTTTGAGCGTCACGATTTAAAGCACTCACATAATCTATATATGTAATGCATCAGTGCAATGGGTCCTCAATAGGGCTTTAATAACTGCTTGATACAAAATGCTCTGCCCAATACATTCCATCATGGCCGCCGTTGTTGCCATGGTCTCTTATTACAGAGTGCATGTCTAGGTCATGGAAAGAGTAAAAGGACAACTATCTGTTGATTTCGGATGTGTATATAATGAAGGTTTAGGGCAGTGCTTTCTTGCATGTGAACAGATCCTCGTTGGTGCGAAACACGTAATTTATGCAGTGTTTCCTTTTTAGTGCCTGCTGGTAATCAATAAAGAATATGTCGCTGTAATATCTTTTGGCGTCCTGCATTTATTTATGGGAATGTGTGAGTGCGGTCTGGGACACAATGTTTTCTCTGTCTTCATATTTCTATACACACATATATAATTCTAGTATTATGTATTCATAAAAAAACATAGAGTCACTGCTGACACTAATGTAATGTTGTGATATACAAAAATGGACCTCGGTAATGAGGTTGGACAGAAACAGTTAACAATTGATTTTAATACAGAAAATACAAATGTTTCAAACAGTACCACAGTATTAAAAACCGTACAATTTGTGAAGACAAATCACAATTTTGACATCTAATTCATAACACCTTTCATATCCATACTCTCACTCACATATCCAATGTCAATATTCAACATAACTAAAGGTCAGTCCTTGCATGGAACCCTTTTTGTACTCATACGCAGTTTTTGCTTGTTGGTTACACCCGTGTCTCCTGGTGGTGTGTATATCTGTACAATACAAACACAACTTATTGACAGTGTCTACATATGTTTTGGTCGGCAAAATAGTGGCTTTCAATTGCAGCCTGGTGTAGTTCCGACCTTCTTCAGGACAAAATATGAGGTGTCAATATTCCCTCACACTCATAGCACAATCTGGTGGAAGATGTCTACCAATATTCACTCTGCATGGAACAAAAAAACACAACAAACTAGAATTGACTCCATTCCATCCGTTCAAGCACCTATGTAGAAGGTGGTTCCTTTCATCTGTTGTGTTGCTGATGCAACAATAGAAGTAAGTTTTGTTACACTTCCCATATAATAAGATCAGTTTTAAAAGGTTCACTCAGTGCCTATGTCGCTTACAGGCTCTGTGGAATTTTCCCCTGGAGCATTTGTGGATTAGGTCCTGAATTTGCGCCATCCCCATTAAACAATATTGGAGGTGAGTGCAGAACCATGTAATCACGAAAGATGTACTAGCATAGTTGAAGTATGCCTAAAATGTGATGAAAAGAGGTTGGACTGTAATTCAAGTTTGTTGTGTTTTTTTGTTCCATGTAGAGAGAATATTGGAAGACATCTTCCACCAAATTGTGCTATGAGTGTGAGGGAATATTGACACCTCATATTTTGTCCTGAAGAAGGTCGGAACTACACCAGGCTGCAATTGAAAGCCACTATTTTGCCGACCGAAACATATGTAGGCGTTGTCAATAAGTTGTGTTTGCCATTGTACATAGTGTACAGATATACCCACCACCAGGAGACACGGGTGTAACCAAAAAGAAAAAAAACTGTGTGTATAAATACAAAAAGGGTTCCATGCAAGGGCTGACCATTAATTGTGTTTAATAATGACATTGGATGTGTGAGTGAGAGTATGGGTATGAAAGGTGGTATGAATTAGATCTCAATTAGCTGTCAAAATTGTGATTTGTCTTCACGAATTGTATGGTTTTTAATACTGTGGTACTTTTTGAAATACATATATTTTCTGTATTAAAATCAATTGTTAACTGTATCTGTCCAACCTCATTACCGAGGTCCATTTTTGTATATCATTACATTGATTACCTGGAGGACCTTCGTGATTACAGGTACCCTTATAAACTATACTAATGTAATGTCTCCATAAGCAGGAACTGGATATTGACTCCTTTACAGTAGAAATGAAAAGAGGAATACAGTTGGCACGTATGTGGCTGCTACAAGGGAGGATTTTGACTTCATCTGATGATTATTTTTTGTGTGTGCCAATGGGTCCTCTCCCTCTTCATTTAGTGACTTGAAAATGGCAAATGTGGTGCAGCCTTGCATCTGAAGTTGGAAATCCTGTAATCGGAAGTGCATCTCAGCAAGTTATACCTTGTCCAATTTCTTGCCACTCAGGTGCAAAACAATTGGGCACAGAGGCTAACAAGAGGAAATGAGAGACACAGCAATGTTTGTGTTGTATCAGAACTTTATGATCGATTTTAAGGATAAAGTCGTGCTATTCACCGCATATTTCTTTTGGTTGCAGGAAGTTCTTATGTTCTCTGGATTTGCGTACTAAATGTGGGAAATCGCCGCTACCTGAAAAATGTGGTTATTTTAGAAAATGTATTGCAGGTCTTTTAAAGTGTGTTAAGGTTAATGGCGGGACTTCTGGAAAAACATCCACATCTACAGGGTTTGTCGGTTAGATTTGCGGTGCAGAAAAGCAAAACATTTCTTCTGAAAAACTGTTATGAATGTAAAAAATTCATCTTTGAAGCATGCTACCTCGACTTATCTTGATTATCCAAAATGCAAGTACTTGGTGGGTGACTTTTAGTGCCTTGAGTCCGCGGCTACTACAGAAGAGGTCTTCCACTGGCCGTGCTGGCCTCTGTTCTGTTGGCTGATTCCACGGACATCTTTTTGTGAATGACTGCCAGAGTGTTGCCAGGTGTTGAGCAGCCAGGCGAAGGAAGGCTGGGAAAGGGTCGTGCTCTTTGCGCGTGACTCACCCTCGTCCCATTCCTGACCTTGTTCTCTTGCAAGATCACGCTGATGCTGTTTCACTTGTGTTTCAGTATCCAGCCGCCTCCCAGCCCTATCACACCACTTATCATCGTCTCTCTCTGCCTCCAGTGTCCCTGACCCAGTCAGAGACTCCTTTCCCCTATGCTGCTGCCAGCCCACTTTGTGGGCTCCCCTCACTTGTACTGGCTATGCAACTTCTTGCTCTGCTAGGGACCATCTCTGGTCTAAAGGGACCGATTCTTCATTATATCGCTGATTACTTTAGCTC
Source organism: Ambystoma mexicanum (assembly GCF_040938575.1). Taxonomy (NCBI): domain Eukaryota; kingdom Metazoa; phylum Chordata; class Amphibia; order Caudata; family Ambystomatidae; genus Ambystoma; species Ambystoma mexicanum. The sequence goes on along the minus strand of NC_090931.1, from coordinate 686,387,492 downwards.
ACAGTTTTGCCGTTTGCACGCTGCGTCCCTGAAGTAGCTAAGTCTTTTGCTGTTTGTGCCCAGCAGGGGATCTGAGTACCTGCTGCACTGGGCCCAGGCACTCTCTGGGAAAACCACTCTCTAACAATATTAATACTCTCAATGCCACTGCCCTAAAATCTGGACAACGGAACCACACTCCCCACACAGGAAACACATAAGCTGCTTCCCCTGATGTCTAGGACTTTTCCATTCTAATGCCCTCCCGCCACTTCCGTTTATCTCGCCATCTCTCCATCTCTCTCCCCCTCCCTGCTCTCTAAGACTTCTTTAGGCTGCTGTGAGGTAGTCCCAGCCTTGGCAGCCCTTATGGGTTTCTTCTGACAGCCTCCAATTGCCCTAACATCTAATGGCGGATCTCACATCCCTGGCCTATGCCAGCACACCACGACTCTCTGCTACTCCTGCTGCTGCTTTTCTCATATCCCACCTTTCCCCCTTCCATCTCTGACTGATCTGTCCTGCCCACCCATTTGTTCTTATCAACTCTCCCTCAATTACGGCCCCTTGGGCTCTGGGGTGGCTCTAAAGAGCTAGGGTCTAGGCCCTGGCTCTTCCGATACCTCTGCCTGTCTTACCTCTTGACGTTGTTGGTGCCTTATTCTGTTGTCTACCTTTTTATCTCACGTCATGTGATGCAGAAGCAAGAGTATTAGCCGTAAAAGCCATCAGCTTACTACTTTCTGGTGCCTAACTTCTACTCCCAGGCACAGCATGCGCTCCTGTAGCAGTGGCCAATCCTGTGATTGTTAACACCCACCATATTAGGAGTCTGTCCCTTTACACTTTGTGGGGGCATTGGAGGGTATACATATATGTTTGTGTTTGATCAGTGCTGGGCCCAGATCACAATTCTACTGTATACCCCTGTTCTGGGGAGCATGCCTTTCTCTCCAGCAGAGAGGGTTTGGGGTGCAACATAGTTTGCTTATCAGACTGTTGATGTTACGCTATGTCCAGTTCGGTAGCCTGTCTTCATGTTGACTCTGGGGATAACTTTTTAATTTGCAACTGGTGTGCCGGCCACCTTAGGGCTTTGGCTTGTGCCTGCATTGTGCTTGGATCCCAGGACCTGACACAGGTTGTTGTGATGCTGCTTATGAACTCCTGAAATTGCCTTTGTGTCTGGTTTTCTTCCGATTCGTGCTATCTGGGATTTCAGGGCTATAGTGCTGTGCCTTACCCTTTCTCACGAACACTCGCTACGTCCTATGTAGTGTTGTGAGATGATTCAATTGCTTATTTCTAATTTGGGTCAATGCTGGAATTGTTTTTGTTGTGTTGAAACCTTATTCTTGGCTCGTGAGGTGTTGGGCCATTCTCCAAGCTCCCAGCTTCCAGATAGGGTCTCACGTGAGGTCTATGCTCACCTATGCAAGTACCACCTTGGAGACACAGTTTTCCTTTCTTTTAAGTAGTGTGGTTATGTTCCATAACTGCTTACATCTTACTAGCCGTAGCCTGCCTTTAGTCCATGATCATCATGGCTTTATGCTACTCTTTGCAGATGCCTCGGCAATACTTTTGCAACAGCCCTTCCGGTGCTTCTTCCCTGACTCAACAGGATCTACGCTCCATATGGTTGTCATGAACACCTGCCCAATTTACAGTAATTGTGTCTCATTCACCTACCTGGCCTACTTCGACACCAAGGCAGCCATGTCTCAATGTTGCCTTCAAAGAAAAATGCCACTGACATTGTTTTATCTTCTCATTCCCAGAAGATTGTCTCACCCTTCTGGCAGCAAGTTCTTTTTCTCTGCCTTTTCTCTCATGAACGGAGGCTCTAGATGTGAAGCTTGCCTCATAAGGTTTCATAACATTCAACATCGATGGCACCTATGGCGATTACACCTTTGTGGTGCGAGAAAACCACAAACACCTTCCGGTCTTCAATACCATCAGCCTCCACAGTTTCAGACAACATTGGAACCTAGAAGCAGCTGCCATTTCTAGCCAACCTATCTTCCTACCTTAATGGGGAGAAGGCCAGCAACTTCGCACCCACCCAACTGATACACAAACACTCCTGCTGTGGTTTCGTAGAGGCACACCAATGTTGGAACACTCATCACATGCTGCCATATCCATGATCTCCCAGAGGACCAAGACGTTGAGTCCTCACCACGATGGAGACCTGGTTTACATCGAACTACAATTATTGTCGTGGTAATTTAGAAACCCCTGAAAGTTGCAACACTTTTCTCAAAGAGTGGGTATATTTCATTGCTAGCATAGAGGCCACTTTGGATACAATCCTGTTCATGGGGGACCTGGAAATCCGGCTGGGTTGCCCTCTGAACATTACAAAGAGCTCCTTCATCGACACTGTAGATGGTCACACCTAGGATGATATCCTCTCCTCCAACATCCTCCTCAATGACACTACGAAACATCCCCTCCCTGGACTGGCCATCACCTAATCCTCACCAACCTGGCTAACAACATTGCCAAACCTCGTCTTCCTCCGTAATCTACAGGCAACCCCATTGCTATATGCCCCATGAAAAGGATTACTGTTGGGAACTGTAAGGCAGATATTTATTATTATTATTATTATTATTATTATTATTATTATTATTATTATTATTATTATTAATGAAGGGGAAGATGTGGTTGTTAGTTGCAAAGGCAGTCCAGTGGGTGTGAAAGTTGGGATTGTGTGTTGGGGCAGTAACTGAGGTGCAGAAAGGTTGGGGTGGATGTGATAGAGGGGAGTACGTGAGAGAGTGCTTCAAAGGATATGTTATGTTATGTTATGGGAATTTCTGTAAGCTCACGTACACCCACGGGCATCTTGGCGCTGAGGAGGCAAGTCGTAATGCTGGATGCAGCTAGAAAAGCAAGGTTTTTAAGCCTTGTCGAAAGGCAAGGTGATCAGAGATGTCACGCAAAGGAATAGAAAGGTTGTTCCACTATCTTGCAGCAGCAACTGAGAAAGCACGGCCACTCTTACGGGCCAGCTTGAAACGAAGCACAGCCACCCGCCGGGTGGTTTGATAGTGAAGGGTACGAGTGGGTGGGTAGGGAGTGAATTTTCTTTGCAAATATTCTTCCCCGGTTCCATGGAAAGCCTGGTGTACTATACACATGGACTTGAACAAGATCCGCTGAGCAACAGGGGGCCAGTGTAGTTGTCTCAGTAGGGGAGTCATATGGGCTCCAAAAGGCAGCTGAATGATAGAACGGGCGCAGCATTTTGAAGTAGCTGCAGACGTCCAATCAGGTAAGCAGGTTGGGCCAGATAAAGTGAGTTGTAATAGTCCAGGACACTGAGGACCAGGGCTCCCACCACTAGTGCCTGACTAGCAGTGTGAATGAAAGGAAGGACTGTCCGGAGAACCCTAAGTTTAAAATGACCCGATTTGCAAACCGCTCCGACCTGCTCATCCATGGTTAAAGTGGCAGAGAAGCGTACTCCCAGATTCCTACCTGATAGGACTGGCATAGGGAGAGGGCCCAGTGATGGGGGCCAAAAAGTGGCCGACCAGAACACATGAGGGGTAGAAGTACCCACAACCAAGACTTCAGTTTTAGTGCCGTGTAGCCTGAGCCAGTTCAGCGTCATCCATATTCCCAGTTCCTCCAGGCAGGTTTTTTTAGCCTGTTAGCTGTTTCTGGTTTTGTTAGGTCCAGACGGACCAGTATCTGGGTATCATCGGCATATGAGTAGAAGCGGAACCCATGAGATTCAATAAGAAATAGTAGATATCTTATGTAGATATTTTACAAAATAAGGGAGAGTGCTGAGCCCTGAGGGACACCACGAGAGAGACAGGGGCAGAATAAAAAGAACAAAAAATGAAGGGAAGCGAAACTGACTGAGATCGACTAGTGAGAAAAGTTATGAACCATTTGAGGACTTGGCCAGAGATTCTGGCTTCAGAGAGCCGGGAGATTAGAAGAGAGTGATCGACGGTTTAGAACGCAGCTGACAGATCTTAAAGCAGGACTGCTCCAACACCGCCCTGATCGACAAGATGCATAAGGTCATCCATCACTGAGTTAAGAACGGATTCGGTACTTCTACCAGGCTGAAAGCCAGATTGAAATGAATCAAGGAACTGTGTGGATTCCAGGAATGTGGATAGCAGTGGAGATACTATTGCCGCCAAAACCTTAATCAGAAATGGCAGAAGTGAAATAGGGAGATAATTGGCCATCACTGCAGGGTCCAAAGAAGGCTTCTTGAGCAAAGGGATCACTAAAGCATGTTTAAATGAGTCCGGGATCACTCTCTTAGCGAAAGAGTTATTAACTGCTGATGTGATGTGATTAATCAGATCCACAGATGTCTCCTGCAGGAGAGCGAGTGGTATGGTGTCTGTAGGGGATGCAGATTTAAGCTTTTGGATTGTAGGTAGAACCACTGTATTAGACCAAAGGGGGAAAGATGTCCAACACCCTCCCGTAGAGGGGGGTATCGGAAAGACTGGGGCGTCAGCAATTGCTGCAGTGTAGAGGGGGTGTGGGGTTGCTAAGTGTGGGTGACTCTTTATATATGATGACATTGCCACTACCTTGTTTGTGTGGGCAATGTCTGTAGTGGATGAAATAGTGTGGGAGAAGCATGCCTGGGATGATAGGTGTGTGGTGGGGTTTGAGCCATGTTTCTGAAAGGAAGAGTATATTTGGGGAGTGTGTGCTAATTAGTTAATTGATTTCATGTGAGTGAGCAGGTGCAGAGTGGCAGTTGTGAAGAATGCAGGTGTATGAAATTAATTGTTTTCTTGGATTGCTGTGGCGCAGTTTGATTTGAATGTTGGTTGTGTGCTTTGCATAAGCCATGTTTTGTGGAAACTATTGGCAAAAAAAGGTTAACAGAGAACAAAGAATGAAAAAGGGAAAAGACATGAAGCCTTAGCTCTGCCAACTCTTATTCTGGACGCTCTAAGAAAATCGCTTAAATTCACAAAGTAACCCAGAGGTACTTCAACAGGAAAGAAATATGAACAGGAAACGCCAACCCAGTCCTCTTTTGACAGTGAAAGCAGCAGCTGCAGGCTCACAAGATGCAGTTACGGAGCTAGAGAGAGGACTGCAAAGGTAGATTCAGGCTGCAAAATGACATCCCTGGGGGAGGGAGAATCCACCCTACCTTACATCCTTAACTTTATGCCCTTGGGTACGACGCCCCCTAGGTGAGTCTTTTGGTTACGCATGTCCAGCCTTCTGTGAGCAGCCTGTAGATTCACCCTGGTTGGTTCTTGTTGGTCCCCTGACCTCTCCAGGCAGCCACAGGCAGCTGGAATTAGTGCCTGTGGTGGTGTTGTGCAGAACTTGAGTTCCTAGCAGCCCAGTTGAGGCCCTTCTGAGGATGGAAGGCCCCTTTCAAACATGGTAGTTTTGGGGTCAGAGTTTCACATATTCATCCTGTAGATCAACCTTGGTTGCTTCTTGCAGGTCGCCTGCCTCTGTGCAACCTCAGGCTGATGGAATGAGTGCCCCTGGTGGTGTGCTGAGATCAATGTTCCTCCCAGTCTATTTTAAGACCCTTCTGAGGTTGGCAATACCCTTCCAAGATGGTGGTTTTGGGGTTAAAGTTCCCATGACCAGCCTGTAGATCGACCCTGTGTGGCTTTGCAGGCAATCCCAGGCAGCTGGGTGAGTGCCTCTGGTGGTGTTGTGCTGAGCTCTGTGTTCTCTCAGCCCACTTGAAGTCCTTTCTGCGGATCAAAAGACCCTTCAAAGATTGTGGTTTAGGGGGTAGGGTTCATGTGATGAGCACATAGTTCGACCACGGTTTGTTCTTACAGGTCTCCTGCCCTTTGCAGGCAGCTTCAAACCATTTCCTGCAAGGGTTAAGAGAACCATTCTTTCTCTTTTGAATTCCTCGTGGCAGGTTAGTCCACAGTCTATAGCATGGGGCTGGGGGTGGCCACTGTCTCCAATAGATGAATATTCCCTGTGTCCCTGGTACAGCTAGCTAAGTGACGTACATAGCACATACAAACCAATTAATACACTTTAGCAAAACTCTCTTTTGCAACTCTCCATCCTTTCCTACTAATGTTACTGTATTTATATGGGCCCTCTCACTCAGCTGGGCCGTAATTGGCAAGGGTTACAATTATATGATGCTTCTTATGTAGAATGCCACAGTGCTCATATTTCCCTTGCACCTTTCAGTGTCTGGAGAGAGGGCATCACTGCAGCAAAGGGAGGGGGCAGCTTAAGGTCTGAGGTACCGTCCAGTTGGCCTCATGTAGCCCAAGGCACTTTGCTAGGACCTGACAGTACCACCACCACACCACCCGCATTGGAAAGTCTATGCTCGAGGAGGGCTTGCTGATTGCACTCTCGGTCTAAAATGTTACCCAATTGCTTTAGCTTCTGAAAAAAGTATCTCATTTAATCAATTGCCCGGTGCTTGTCTCGTTCCGTGCAGCAGACCACCAGGCTCAACTCTTAAATTTAAGAGTATGCCTCAACAGCGATGCAATTGATTGAATGAGATACTTTTTTCAGAAGCTAAAGCAATTGTTCAACAACCTTAAGCCTCAGATGAAGAGCAAGGACTGCTCGAAACACGTGTCAGGCTGTTTCAGACTATATTAAATCTGCAATTGTAGCAGTGTGTAGCATCATTTTGTGTCGGCGCTGTAAGACTGGAACCTTTCTTTTGCCTTGACATTACGGTGGTTTAACTGGGCAAGGTACCCACAAATCCCAGTCCGCTGCAGCCCTCCGTCCACCTATTACACGGTGCAAGTGCTTTGTTCTACTTTTGGTTTGCTTTGCCCATACCTTTTTACAGTAAAATGTTACCCATGTTCTTCTTGAAAACACCCTTTTCATTGTTCCTGATATTCATTTAACCCTGCCCACTTATATCCAAAAGCAACTACTAGGTAAAGTCCATTACACTACCTATAAGACTGAAAATGGCTGATCACTTACCAGTAATTTACATCTCTTCAATATTCAAGTCATCCTTGTCACACTCTTACACACAATAGAGTAAGGCCTGTGACACAGAAGACTGAGAGGTAATGGCCTGATTACTTACTGGTAATCTTCAGTACCCCACGTCCAATTCTTCCTCATCACACACCTTACTCTATAATGTCAAGGACTGTGACGGAGGAGGAGGAGCAAGGCAGATTGCAGCACTTAGTCTCCATGATTCCTTCTTCCTTATAAAGGGTTTTGGCAATAGCCATACATGTTCCCCTTCTGCAACTGCTTTCATTGGAAACTAATCTTTGTGCCAGGCCTCCTCAGCCTGGTCTCTCACGGACCCTGCAAGAATGCACCAAGTGCTCTGCGCACGAGCCACAACAGGGGAATAAAAAAGGTGCAAAGCCGGCCTTCCCATTAGCATTTAAAAAATGTCCCAAACTAGTATTACTGACAATCCACTGCACATTGTTCTAACCTACTATTATTATTATTTTTTTTTTTTAATTCATTTATATAGCGCCAAAGCCCACAGGCATCAGGGCCCAAACAGTTAAACGAAGAAAACATAATACTAGATGGGATAACTGAGATTATTTGTTTATCCTATAGGTCTGCTAAGGTTATCGAGTGTCAATGATAATTTCATTTACACTCTTATTTCTGAATATGTATACTCAGAGCTCCTAGGTCATGCGCCGCAAGTCCTCTCTCCTTTACCCTTTGTCCTTTTTTAATTTGTCTATGTTTGTAGTTTTACCCAATATAAAGTAGAACCTACTAGTACCAGAATATGCGTGAAAAAATGGTGAAGGCGTTTGTTTCCATGACAACCAAGCAGGCACAGCATATGGACAGGAAGTGCAGATGAGAGGGATTTTGAAATGCTAGTGGGCCAATCCAAAGGGTAGTGACGACATAGAAATGGGCTACCGTTTGCCCGTTGATATAACGGTTTTGGACAGCGATATTTGAAAAATTGACTGACCTGAACTTCAAGAACTACCCATACCTTCTCCAGGTGTGACTGCTGGGAATGTTTGTTTCCTAGATGGGGTCCATGGCTCGTGGATCATGTATTGAAGCTTGTGCACCTAGCATGTGTGTTGGCGAAACGCAGGATTGCATTAGCGTGGAGGGAGAAGGAAGGCCCACATGTAGACAGATGGCTGGCGGACCTCAATAGGTGGTCGCTAGCTGAGATGCGATTTGGTTTAAAACTAGAGGGGGCGGGAAAGAGGAGGCTGCTGATGCACTGATGGCTTGGAACCGTCTGACTCAGTCATTGTGTTTCCTCTCGGATGATAAACCTCTGTGAGGGGAAGGGCAAACAGTGGGAGGTGAGATGGGGTATTGCAATGGATGGATGGTGGGTTGCCTTGATAATTATGTTGGCATTGTTTCAGGAAAGTGCTCTCTGAATACTGAAGAAGTGTGGGGATTTAGTACTTTCTTCCGGCAGTTTTGAATGTGTTGATGCTATAGCACTTGATCGAGTCAGAAGAACAGGGATGTGGCAGTTGGGGCGGGGGGGCTTGCAGTTAGGGTGGAAGGGTTGTGTAGGTTTGGGATGCGTCTGAAGTATTTAACACGCCCTCTGTGAGATTTAGGGGACTATGGAGTGGAACATGAGTTATGCTGTGGACTGCAAAACGCAATAAAGAGATACAAAATGTACAAAAAACGGTCTACCGTTTAAAAGAAACAAAGTCAGGGGGGCAGGGAGGTGACCTGCATCCAGTGAAGCCCTGCTGGGAAACTTCCTTAACATTTTGCCAACGCCCTGATCTGCCATGCTTGCCCAGATGATGGAGAGAGTCTCACACACCTGCACTGCCTGCCTGGCAACCCCCGAACTTGGTTGACTGTTTCTGTATCCCTACAGTCCCCCTACCAGCACTTGACACCTGATGTCTGCACTTACCCTTGCACTTGCCACTTGCTGGCCGTTACTTTTACTTATTATTATTATCTATTCCCCTGTACTGCACTGTCCCTTCCCCCATCCCATGCACTTGCACGATCTGAAAGGCCCCTTCGCCTAGTAGGATCGTTGTCTGTCCTCCCTTTGTTCCCCCTCGATTGCCTTGTTGCGCCTTGAAACACTTGTGTATAGGCACATTATAAATGCCATATCATATCATATCATAGGACAAGGAAATCACAAAGACAGACATCCACGATGCACACTTTCAAAAAGCACGATTCACCACATTTTTTGAGCCGTTGATGGGTGCCATGCAGTAATTTATACCTGAGGGGCGTCTAAGCTGGTTATCCTGGTGGCTCGAGCTCCAGGGCACCAATTATGTGAGGCTTGAGCCCATGGCCCCATATAATATGTGGCACCTATGCTACTCAGGACTACTTGGTTCTCTCTCTGGATCAAGGTCGACGGTCGGGTCAGTGCCAGGTGGAATGAGCACAGAATCCCATGAAGAACAGTCATGCCTTGTGACATCTCTAAAATGACCACAAATCAAAGATCATCTTCTCCAAAACCTAACAATGAGGACACGAGGACCCTGCAATCCTCAACATGGTTCCTTGACATATGTTGTGTAGTTTGGGACAGTTTGCAATCTCTCCTTCCTCAATATCCTGAAAAATGTTCTTTTCTAGACTTCATTGTTTAGCTACGTGTGGTCCCAGCGCCAAGATACCTCCAGGTGAAAGTGCGCTATATGAACTCGATTAACATAACAGAACAGGGCGCAGAGGGTGGAAAGAAGCAAGCACTTTCTGCGAAACGCCGTCCCTCACCGAGAGTAGTCTGTTGAGCCGGCACGACTCTCCAGCATCAAGCATTGAACGTGGGGTGGTTTAAAGAGAAGCCGGATGATTGTGTAAAAGGCCATTGCATTTGGAAAGCCCAGGGATGTGATGAGTTTGGTCATATGGCTAGACCACGGGTACTCATTTTGTGACTGCTTTGCACTACAATTCCCATGATCGTTCATTGACATGATCAGTGGTTGAAGTGAGCGGGAACGGTCAGGAGCAGCCTTCCACGCCTTTTATTTTTTATTGTTAACAGTTCCACTACTTTTTTCACACTTCTCCACTTTAACACATAAGAGCAGGCACAGCTACACTTAGGGCCTCATTACACGGTAGGCGGTAAGGGTTTACCGGTACCGGTATTTTACCAGTACCGGTAAATCCTTACCGCCTTACTACGAGGTCCCTTTACGGGAATGGGGAAGGGCAATGGAGGAAGGAGGAATTACCGCCCCGCCAACCTTGGAATAGGGCGGTAATTCCCCTTTCCTCCAAGGCGGTACCGGTAAATTACCGGCATGAACCATGGCGCTAATAGCGCCATGGTTTACCGCCTACCGTGTAATGAGGCCCGTAGTTCTGCTTAAACTCCATTGGCTGTCAAAGATCGTGGTTGCAACCCTTGAAAAATGAGCTGCACGTTGCTCCCTTCCTGCCTACTCTGTCCCCAGCCTGGGTCACAGCTTGACTACTTTTTTGATACACTTCTACCGCTGGACATGAGGTTTTCCAGTCAAGCTCTACTGTACTTTTAGAGATAATGGCCTCAGAAATTGATGTTTCTGGCTTGATTTTCATAAAGCAGGCCTTTGAGTGCTCATTTACCAGAAAGCAGTCATCAGCGGGGTATCTACACCAGTCCTTCTGCAAGTGATCGGGCCCTCACAAATGTTCATATCGGATCCATAATCACTTCATGACCGTGCGGCATAGACTGTAACATCACTGAAAGTGAGGTGAGGATCTAGGCTGCCCAGGAACCCGCATGATGGCTTCGCATAAGCTGGCAGAGCCCACCAAGCTGCCAGCCTCAGATCACAGCCCCGCTTCCAGGATATACATCGTTCTCGCTAGGCCTAATCGTAATTCTGTGAGCTCCATTTAGCAGAGAAAGGGTTAACACTTGCACGCGCCGCAAACAAATTGCCCGCTTCAGAAATGGGGGGCGCACGAGAGAGAGAAATAACCTCTCCCATAAAATTGGATGTCAGTGGATTATCCCAGCTCATATCCCGGGATTAGTGTGCTTGAGGAGGGCAACCAAGTGGAAAAATGCAATATCGCTGCACACGAGGGCCGAGGCCGCTCCTTCACACCAACCCAATTACTGGCCACTGTGGTCGCAGGTGTGATAGGAGGCCCATCCCCCGCTGCCAGAGGATAAGCCTATTACTGCATTCTGTGACGCATCAGAGAGGCCGTTAGTAACCTGCCTGCACCCTATTCCATTCCCCACATCTGGCAAGCCGTGCCGTTCACTCCCATCAGGATTCCGAAATGGTGTGACAGTTGTACCGGGAAGGACGGCATCGTGTTGTTTATTATCGTATCAGGTGACAAGATGTTGCCGTGTTGCTGATATGGCGGTGCATTAGTACAACTGGACCGGGTAAACCTGTTACAGGCTACGGTCTTCTTATTGCAGTTCCGCGGCAGAATGGCAGCTGCTGTGCATTATTGCCAAAGCAAGCCACTTATGCAGCGAGTGGCTGAAGATGCTGTGGGGAGCCGGCGCAGGACATTTCGGCACCGCCAGTTCAGCGCGGGCCGGTTTGGCACAGACGTTTCACCACAGGAGCCGCTTTGGCGCGGCCTGTTTGGCGCAGCTGGTTCGGTGCCAAATTGGGCCGCACTGGACATGTCCTGCTCTGTGGCTTTGCTGCTGGCATAGGACCAGCCGCCCGAAACAGTTCTCAGGCCAGGGGTGGACTGGCCTTTAGGGAACTCTGGAGATTTCCCGGTGGGCCTCTGCACCCTGGGCCTCTTTTCTGTGGTATTTCCAAATGTTCTCATAGGAAAAGCATTGGGCTTGCTGAACATGTGTCATATAGGGCCACTTTGAACTTTATTTCCAGGGCCTCTTTTGCTCCACAGTAATTATTTCCAGGGCCTCGTTTAGTTCCCAGTCCAGCCCTGTCTCAGGCTGGAATGTTTCTTAGTGATCTGATAGGGCGGGTCGACCTACTGCTGGAACTCTTTCCCTCAGTATTGATGCCAAAAGGCCAGTTCTTCTGATTCTGGTGTCATCATTATTGATGCCAAAACACCAGGCCTTCGGATTCTGGAGTCATCCTTGATGCCAAAACGCCAGTCTTTCTGATTCTCAAACTCTCTGTGCCAAAACATGCTGGCGCCAAAACATCCCTGCGCCGGACTGGTTGCGCCGAACTGGCATCGCCAAACCGGCCCGCGACAAACGAGCCGTGCCGAAAGGTGGTGTAGCGGTAGGGAACAGAAGAGGTGATAGACGGTTCTGCAACAGCGGCACCTAGTGGCAGTGGCAAATATAGCCTTGCCTGGAGCTCTAGTCTTCCTGTCTGTCCATCAGGGTGATTACTATCACCCTCATTTTAAATGGGGCGGAGTGGATAATCGGGGACAAAAAGCAAGGCAAACCTTTTATATGCCTTGATTTACCTTTTTGCCCCATTTTTGAGCGAAGATGTTCACGCCGTGGTGGCAACCTCTGACTCGTCAGTGCATTTAGTCTGCAAAAGATTTTCATTCAGGCATAAAACAAATTGATTTCTATGGAGTCGACCTCGGTTTTGCATCTGCTCAAGACAATTCCTAAAATATGAAATGATCAGAAGGCTCTGATAAAAGGAAAGAGCCGAGCATAGGCAAGCAAAGGAGGGGTCCAAAATCAAGAAACTGACATAAATAAAGGCAAAAAGAGCACATCAAATCCAATTATAGGAACTATCAAGGCCAGGTCAGCAATCACACATGCGGCCAAAATTTTCACTAAGGTCACTGAGTAGAATTCATTCATACAAGGCATGTCAGGAGCATGGTTTTGTAGACCCTTCACCCTTATGGTGGAGAAGCCGCAGTTCGACCGACTAAAAGAAAGGACCTTAATCCCCACAGTATAGTATGCTGCATTTGAACAGTGACCATTAATGGTAACCCTAATGTAGAAACGGTCCTTATACTCACTGCATACAGACCTGCAGGCAATAGCAGACACTTACGTGATCAGTGACTTGAACTCATCAGCCACCTACAAAATTCTAAGAACAAAGTCATTAGGCTTGGGGATCTAAATATGTGGCTCAAGAATAATTCAAATAAGAACACACACAAAGTACTTAATAATCTAGAAGCCTGGGATTGTCCGAAAAAGTCCTTACACCAACCAAAAGTCATGGCCATGCTTTCGTTCATTCTGAATATATTCTTTGGATTAATGAAGTCGCATAAATCTTCTGTACCGCCCAACACAGCACAGTCAAATCAATATTACCTTGCAAAATTCTTAAAATCAGATGGGGCTCTGAAACAAATCAACAGCAAAAAGGTTAATAATACTTCCACAGCACATCCCCACTCTCAAATTCTTTATCAATTTGGGATGTCCAGAGTCTATCCTCCAAGCTCTATCTAGAGAGTTGGAAGCTACCACTGAAGTAGGGCCAAACACACTGACACAGAAACTGAAGAGGGAATGCCACTTTCATGTGGCGGCCATCTTTGCCCGTCCTGCCTTTTCCTTCCAAGATGCATGCTAACTCCCAACATATAGTGTTCTGAGGGCGTTCCTTTTTTGTTTTTTGTCGGATGTAGCACCCACTGGAGCTATAAGGCTACAGTTAATGCTAGGAGTAGAACCTGAAGTCAGGTTTGAATGTTGAAGTATAACAAGCATTGTAGGCAAATAATCTTTTAAATCCGTTTCTGCATAGACACAGGTAGTATAATGAGACGCGGCACTTGTCTGACTTAGAGCAACGCAGGTTCAAATCCCAAGTGTGCGCTTAGAAATCTATTTGGTATTAAGCGCGTTATAAAACAATTATAAATATATGATTAGATTTTATCTTAAGGAGATACATTTTAAATTTTAAAGCCTTCTAAGTAATAACAAATAATATACTTACTGGTGTATGGAAGGAGTGTGTTTCTTACATTGTTGGAATGTGCAGAAATAATTTTGTATATGCTGTAACCACAGATGACATGATCATAAAGTATGAAAAGCAAGCAAAGACTAATGTCTTGGTGAATTTGAGGAAAATTATGCACAATGGTAAAATAGAGCAGGAAATTAGTTTGGTAATTCTCAATGAGGAAATACAAATTGTTAATAGACGTAAATACCTTGGAAATTATTATAAGGTTAAAATAAGTTGGAAGATCCACCTTAGCTATTCTAACATGGTCAGTAGCCTGACCCTGTCACAAAGTGGTTGGGATCCCTCTCAGCCTGGCATGGGCGGCCTACCAGGGTGGAAGCCAGAGCCAGTCCTATCCCAGAGGGGAAAGGTAGCAATTAGGAGGACCCCAGTCCATGTCCCTTCTCTATGTGCCCATGTGATTGGCAATGGTACCACTCTTAATCCCTCCATACTTCTACTTCTTTCTGTTTACGAACACCAGCTGCCCCAGTGATGGAACCAAGCAACAACAGCTCACAAGAACTTCTCAAGGGGTATCCAGCATCTGCTGGGCACCCCAACTGGCAGGACTACAACATGCAACCGCTGTCTAAAACGTCAGAACAGTGTCAGTACATGCGTAGAATGCTACCATCCACTCCAAACAACAAGCACACCACACTCACCGGCAGCAAACTGTCCTATGCTTGGGAAGAGCAACCATTTACCAGCACCAGAGCTGCAGTGCAGCTCTTTAAAAAGGACTATGTTGCAAAGGACCCTCACACAAACTGGAACTTTGATCATAGCAGACCACAATTGACGGGCTGCAGCGGTCCCTCACGAGAGAACGTCTGAAACACCTCCTGCATAGGGAAAGCAGAGTAAGATTGGCATGGGTAACTAGAAGGAGAGAGGCAATGGGTATAGGAGGGGGAGGGTGGTGTAAGAGGCAGCAGGAAACAGGAAGTTGTGGGTTGTTCAGGTGAGGGCGGAGGAGAAGGAGGCATTGGACCAAGAGACCAGAACGAGGAAGGATGGTGCAAAGGAGCATTGAGGCAGTTTATAGAGAAGGTGAGGTATTGGCGGGTAAGAGAAAGTTATACTGTGGTCTAAGTGTACATGTAAGGTGTGTGAGTGAAAGTGGCAGTGGCCGTGTAGGGAATGAGTGAGTGAAGGGTAACTGGAGGAGTGACAGGATGATGATTGTGGAGAAGGTGGGATGGAGCAGCACTATTGTTAAGGTGGGGATAGTGGTAGAGTAGAGGTGTGACCACAAGAGGGGTGGGGTATAGAAGTAGTTGCATGGAGGTGGATGGAGTAACAGTGCAGAGGTAGTAGAAGTGTGGGGGTGGATAAGTAACAGTGTGGAAGTAGGGGTAGTGACAGTGTACAGGTGGGAGCAGTAGCTGAGAGTTGTAGTTGGGTGTAAGTAAAATAAACAGTCGAGGTGAGTATAAGAGTAGGAGGGTGTAAGATGTATGGGTGAAGGTGAGTAGAAGAAGGAGGATTATAAGAGGGACAATAGAGGACGAGAAAGGAGAGCGGGATGGGAGACAGTGGGAGGAGTAGGAGTGGAGGTGGAGAGTTTAGAAAGGGATAGGGGGAGAGAGAGAGTAAGCTCCAGGAAAAGTAGTAGAAGGGCATATTAGATCAAACGAGTGCCCTGAGTGACTGGTAGGCACTATCCAACTGGGGTCCATCATAGGTGTCACCTAGATTGTTCCAGGAGGAAGTCTAGCAATCAAAAGTGTTTGCCATTAGGCCATCACCTATCGATAGATAGCTTTTAGATAGTAGAATTTACCGATCACTAGTACCAGTCTGGGGATGAGGGAAGCCTGGGCTAGGGTGGGATTGCTCCTCTCTAGATTAGATAGAGGGGGACGGCCAGTAGGCCTGTTGCCAATTTCACAACAAAAACCCTTCAATCTCAGTTGGGAGTGTGTTCTTAAGACCATTTGTGATGCTATATTGAAAGGAAAATAACAGCAATAACAACTACTATTTAAATAGATTCCCAGATGCCTCTTTTGTGACTATACGAAGCAGGAATATAATCTGTGCTGCTATTTGGGCAAAAAGTATTTGTTGAAGATGTTTCTAAATCCTCGCATCAGCTCTGTATTTCTGTTTTGTATTTATTTAGTGAAAATGAAAGTGGTTCTCCAAGAACCACGGTGTAAAGCCATATTCATGATTGAGCTGTCACAATGCTGGGTGTTTTACATAGTTATGACGAACCTCAGCGGCCAAAGCATTAGAGGTATGTACAGACATTCAATTTAATGGTGACAGTGGTTGGACATCAGTGTTGGAAAGGTGATCATGCCACTACAGTTCTCTGGCTCTACCTGGTAGTAGAGAAGGTGGTTCTTATGGGTGATCTTGAAGTCAGTCGCTGTTGGAGTGTTCCTAATTTCTGGAGGTGGGAAGTTACAGTGATGGGGGTTCAATGGCAGATGAATAGGCAAAGGTGTGGGGCACTACCAGATGGGCAGGAGAAGTTTAGGTTGAGGAGTGCTTGGGAGAGAAGAGTGCGAGGGGGAACACGTTAGAGAGAGATTCATCCACGTTGGAGGGGGGTACCCATGGATGGAACGCAAGAAGAGGTGATTTTTATAGGAGGTGATTTTCCATGGATAGTCAGTCCACATAAAGGTGGAGCATGACGCTGGATGAGGATCTTTGGAGATTGTAAATGGTCCTGGAAGCAAAGTTCAATACCTTGACATTTGTGATAAATATGCATCACTCAAACTTAAATCAGTCATAAATTCCAAAACGTGGTTCAATCCAGCATTGAGCCTAATGCGGAAACAAGTACGCCAGGCCAATCAAATTTGGAGGGCCTCTAAACTAGAGGCAGATGCAGAGATGGCGAGGATTCGCCTAAGACAATATAAAAACGCCATTTTTACGGCGAAAAACGATTTTCTCCATGAAGAAATCAAGGCAGCAGATAATCAGTCGAAGGCTTTATTTGACGTAGTATCTAGGTTTAGGAGTCCTAAATGCATGTCAATACCGACAGCTAATTCTCAAGAACAGGCCAATAAGTTCAATAACTTTTTTGAACAAAAAATTGTGGATATTCAGAGTAATATCAATGAAGTACTGGAGGCAGAAAAATGGGGTGAAGTAGGAGAAGAGACACCAGAAATAGCAAAATCAGAAAAGGGAGAGATCTTTAGTTTCCAACTTATTGAACAAAAAACCATTCAAGATCTAATACTCCAATTAAAACCGACCAAAGATTCAGCATCTCCTATGGCAGCTTGTACTGCTATCAGTCTAGCTTCTAATCTTACCCCATTCATAACAACTTTTGTGAACAAATCACTTACAGAAGGCTATGTTCCTTGTGCACTCAAGAGTGCACTGGTAAAACCCTTATTGAAAAAACCTAACCTAGATCCCAAGGTACTTAAAAACTACCGCCCGGTAGCGAACCTATGCTGGCCCACTAAAATCCTGGAGAAAATAGTCTGTAACCAATTCCAACAGTTTGTGGATAGTAAGGACATACTGGATGAACACCAATCAGGATTCCGCCCCAATCATGGGACGGAGTCGGCGTTGCTAGCAGTCCAGGATGACCTACTGGAAGTAGCAGATAGGGGAATCAATTCAATATTGCTGATGCTCGACCTATCTGCAGCATTTGATACTATCAACCACAAGACTGTCCTTCAACGGATTAAGAACATCGGAAGGGCAGACAAAACAGTTGTAGACTGGTTCGACTCCTTTCTACAGGATAGAACACAGAGGGTAACCCTGGGAGCTTTTCTCTCAGACTTAATACATTTGAGGTGCGGAGTCCCCCAGGGGTCAGCACTTTCTCCGCTGATCTTTAATTTATACATTCGACCACTATTTGACATCGTGAGGAGACACGGTCTAAGATTTCACTCATATGCGGATGACACACAGATTTATGTGGAGACGGATAATCTGTCAGAGGCTTTCGAGATGATTGACCGTTGTATGCAGGAGGTAAAAAAGTGGATGGCCTGCAATCAACTACAACTCAATGCAGGCAAAACAGAAATAATTCTGTTTAGATCAGAAAAGAAATATAGAGAGGAAGACACAAACTGCAACCCGCAAATCCTGGGAGTGAATATTCCATTCTCATGGAAAGTAAAAAATCTGGGGTGCATTTGGCAGGAAAATCTGGCTTGTGAAGCCCAGATGGGCGCAAAGGTAAAGTCGGTATATTATTCTCTGAGAATGCTTAGAAATGTGCTCCCTTTTCTATCATCTCAGGATCTCCCAGTAGTGGTGGCAGCCCTGGTCAACTCCCACCTTGACTACTGCAATAGTCTCTTCACAGGGATCCCCAAGAAACGAATGCTAAGACTGCAGAGGGCCCAGAACGCGGCCGTCAGGCTAATAGCACACCACAAAAGAGATCATGTCTCCACAGCCAGGAAATCATTACACTGGCTGATGGTGGAAGATCGCATTAAATTTAAGGTGGCTTGTCTGATGTACAAGTGCTATTACAAACTTGCACCTCGTTATTTGAACATCACAATGCAACACTATTATCCAACCAGAGTCCTTCGTTCGGAAGATAAATTTCTGCTATGTGTCCCGAGGACAAAATGTATCTCAAAAGGAGACAGAAGGTTCTCTGTATTTGGGCCTAAGCTCTGGAATCAGCTGCCCCTTAGCACCCGATCTTGTAACACGCTGGGAAGATTCAGAAAGGAATTGAAAACCTTCCTATTTAAATGATTCCTTGCCGTAGGGCCGCTACCACTTAAAACTCCCCACAGTGAAATGGTCAACTTCTAGTGAACATCTGCGCCCGAATGCAGTTATCTGCCCGGTGCGCGTAAGAAATAAATCAAAATCAAAATCAAACCTTGTCGGGAGAAACAAAGGAATTGAAGGAGTCCCTTGAGGAGGATGGATGAGTAATCCAACCTGTTTAGGGCTAAGGTGGCAATGAGGGTTTTTCTAGAGTGAAAGGTGAGGTGGGACATCTTTTGCAGATGTTCAGGGCGTTAGGCATTGCAGCTCTGGAAGCCATAGCAGAGGAGTTGATGAAGTGCCAAAGCTTCACTTTTCTGCCAAAGAAAACCCTAAGATTACAAAACTTGGGAGATGGGTTTAGGCGATCAGGGGGGAAGGATATAGGAGATAAAGGAAGGGTGTGTGGCATTTGTGACTATTGGAAAGCTTATTTTAATTTTAGAATAGTTGATGATCAACCAACACAGGGCCATCCACTGACAGATACCAGATAGGCATTTGGTGATAGGAGGTGACAACTCAGCAGCGAAGGAGGTGAACGAGTTGACAATTTGAGTATCAGTGGCAAATTGACGATGTGGAAAGAAAACATAAGACGTGTTAGCCAAAAGATGAACCATTGAGTATGAAGAAGAGGAGATCCAGCACCACCTTTGGTTGGAACCCTTTGGGAGGGACCGCAGGAGCAGATACCAGTGTTTTGGGAAATGGAGGAGAAAACTGCCAGGCAGAGAGTGCCCAAGTGAGGACAGTGTCCTGAAAGATATGATGTGAGAGAGTGTGATTGAGGCGGAATGATTACATCTGTTGAGGGTGGCCGAGAGAACAAGGAGAATGAAGATGGATGACAGATGGCAATGGTGAACTGTAGAGACATGGACAAGTGCTGTTTAAGTGCACTGTCTCCAGAGGAATCTGGTTTGGCGTGGTCACTAGATCCACTGGCCTCTAGGTATTCAGTGATGTGTTTGGAGACTACACATTCAACACCTTTTGGAATAACGAGGAAGGACAATTTGGTTTTGATAGTTGGCTGTGTTGGCAGGGTTAGTTTTGGGTTTCTTCAAAATGGGTCTGATGTTGGCCACCTTGAAGCAGAATCTGTGTGAAATTACCGAGTTGAAAAGTCAGACTACCAAAAAGATTTTTTTTTTCCCCTTCATTTTTCGCATATATATGTGTGGGGGGAGACTCTCCACAGCCCCCCTCACCTTACAACTATACATTTTTATTAACTTTACCCCCCCCACATATACATATGCGAATAAATGGGGGTCGGGCTTTTGGCGGTAGGACTTTTCTACCTCAGTAATTTCGTCCTATTCATGCATGTAGGATAACAGAGGACGTGAGTGGCTCAAGTGAGGAGAGAGGAAGGAGCAGTTTAAGGGGCCATTCTCTGTTTGCAGTGCAAAGTGGTCAGCACAAGCACAGGTTGGCGTCTTGGATAGTAGGTGCTTGCTGAAGCAGGTGGTCAGTGTGATATTTAATAGTGACTACATGGTGAGAGTAGGGGTGATGGCCAGAAGTAAGAAGGAGGAGGGAGGCATAGGAGGGCAGACAAGTTGTCTCTTATTGTGATTTTGGAGGTGTTGCAACGGAGAGTGTGGAGGAGAAAGAGCAGACTTGACAGGGGGACAAACGTGGACTGGAAGGTCACGTAAAACCTGCGGAAATGCCTTTCTGCGCCCCATCTCCCTTCGTTTTGTGCCTGCAGCGGCGCTGACCCACCAGGAGGCAGTCTTAGGAAAATGATGCGGCCTGATCAGCATCTGTTTGCTGTGGAGGAACTGGAAGGGAGAGCAATCATATCCCCACCAAAACAGATGAACAAGCCAATGCATCACTCCTTCAGCATGAAGCGCTGGCCGTGCACGCTCTATTACTGCCAAGGGCCAGTGAGGGGCTTATGTGAGCCACTGCAGGGCCATGGGTCACTGCCACTTTATGGAGACTGCCTGGGCTTGGCCCTGGCCAGCCCCGGCCCACTTAAAGTCCTGCTGCTGAGCCCTCATGTATGTCCAAATTCACCTGAACTCTTCTATCCCAATGTGCTGTTAATTTCGGACCCCTCCTCTCAATGCAGAAGCCAGCTCGGCTTCCTGGATTCTTCCTGCTAGTCCTTTGTCACTGTTCTCAGTTTGTGTGACACTGCGTTCTTTTGCCGCTCGTCGGACTGTGCCTGCTGGTCTGTCTCTGTACACTGATTGTCCTGGGCCAATAATTGGTATAAACCGCTAGGCTGGGGACTTTACCACCTAGTCTCGTCACTGAGGACCTCATTAAGGACGGAGCACTTGGTCCATGCCCCTTTAGTGCTTCTGGGTATACTGCGCAGGTATGGCGCCCTCTATGCCCATCACATCCTGGTTCCTGTAATCTACTCTTCACCAGACCGTGTGTGCCATACTGTTCTGGGCCCAGCATGTCATACTTGAGCGGCCCCTGCCACAGCAGCAATACTCTCTCTAAAGGGTTATGTTGCACTGCGGAGTCAGGCTCACATCATATCAACTACTTCAAATAACAATTTTCAGCAGTTTATTAAAATAAAATCTTTAAATAATGTACCTATTGATCTCACGTCCAAAGGATACTGAGTCTCGAAAAATGGTATAGAGTCCTTTCAAATGGTCTCCTTAGGCATTAGGGCTGGGGGATAGCTCAGGTGCAATGCACTCGTATTGGAAGCAAAACGACGCGGAGCAGCCCAGGTTTGATCCCCGGGCCCATGCTTGGAAACCTCTGGGTATTAAGCGTGTTATAAATAACCAATTATTATAATTATAACATAAAGCTCTTTACGTTAACATCACTTATCTGACAGTGACTCTGGCCAATTGATCACAATGAGACGTTTACATGCCCACTACTCATAACATTGCAACCCTGGACCAAAACGTTGCTACATCCCAGACGAACTGATAGGAGCTCAGAGATTGAAGTGAGCAGGAACGGTCAGGAGCGGTGTCCCGCTACCTTTGTTTTTTTTTTGTGTTTACCATTCGTCTACCCTTCAAGACCATATTCAGCATTCTATATAGAGGATGTGTCCATTCATGTCCCTGTGCAGGTGTAAAGTTGCAATAGGAGCCTTAGTTAATAGTCACTTAGACTATTGCAATGCCTCGGCTCCACCACTTGTCACATGTTGCACAGTGCTTCCGCTTGCCCTCTCCCCTGCCGAGACCACGGTTCCACTACTTTTTTCAGCACACGTCTACCACTGTAGGAGCTATGATTTTATGTTTACTGTAAGACTGCAGTGCAGAGGCCTAATTTCCCCCCAAATCCTAGGGGTAATATCACACAATCTTTGACTCCTATGACATCACAGGAAATGTCATCCCATGATATTTGACCATGGGCCATTGATTTTTTAAACAACCATAATTGAAGAAACATGGCAAATGCATATCAAAAACAGAGCATTTTCTTTTACATTTTTTTCCTTACTTTGTTTAACTGGCCCTCATTATGACCCTGGCGGAGGACCATGGTGCAATTTGCACCATGGTCCATGGCGCAAAGCTGCCAACTCCGCCATGGGGGTTGGCGGACTTACCGCCCCATTCCGACCTTGGCGGGGCGGTAAGTCCCCAATCCCCATTTACCCTTCCCCATTCCCATTTTTGCCCCATAGGGTATAATGGGAGTGGAGAAGGTGTAAATTACTCCACCGTAAATTACGGTGGCGTAATTAACAACAAGTCCCGTAGCGCCATGGATTTTTCCGCCTGCAAAAAGCAGGCGAAAAAATCACCATGGCGCTACGGGAACTCGTAGTCTGGCGGAAAGGTACGCCATGCTTTACGCCGGCGTAAACCCCTTTCCGCCAGGGTCCTAATGAGGGCCACTGTGTTTTACCAGTTTTTACAAGTTGAATTTGATCGTGTTATGGCCCACATGCTTTCACTTTATCCATCCATTAAACTTTAAAATAAGATAAAAAGAAGGAAAAGAATCGTCTTTTTTCTTACATCAGGTTTTCTGATTATTATATGGGGGTAGGAGCATGCTAATACATAATCATTTTTTTTTCATTCTGTTATAAGTAAAGGCTCTCAACGAAGTTCCCAATTGCTATAACTGGTTTCCTATTGGCCCCATTCATTAAGTAGGTTCACCAATGATCCTCGTCCACACTGACATACTCTGTGAACAGATGGCCAAGATGTGTCCTTCGATTTGACGGGAGACCCTTGCATTCGAGAAGCAAATGTCTCAGGGTTTTAGTTAGGTTCGTCTGGTTACAGAATCTGCACCAACTTGCTCTGGTTTTATCTCTGATAGCAAGGATTTAATTAATTTTTAAAAGGTTCAATCGAGCTCTCAAAAAGGTCGATCACAATTTTTGGTTCGGGAATTTGGACAAGTATCTTCCTGACTCGTTAAGTTTTGGAATGTTCACTGGAAGGTGACTGGAGGATTTATATCTTGTAGCTGTATCTCGAGTGTCACACCAGTCTTGTTCTTTCAATTTTTTCGAGGTTTTCATTAGGTTGTTCATTAGTTTGTCTTGTGAACTTCCGATTTCGTCCAAACGAGTCAAGTTTTTCAATGACCATTTGGCCAGCATTTTATTAGTTCCCTTGGTTAATTCTTCATGAATAATGCTGTAGATTCTTTCTTTTGAAGTTAGGATTTTCTTGAAGAGCATTAAGGTGTTGAGCTCAACTGTAGCTTCCAAGGAAGTTTGGCCTAGTTCCCTCCTGATTATTACTACCAGAGTCGAAGGGGGAGGCATAAAACAGCCCTCCAGAAGGAGCCTTCTAGTTTTCTCCAGATGTCGGTGGGAATTTCTGCATGGCCTCCGCTCCGTAGACAATTGTCGGAACTGCTTTCATGGCAGCTTGGATAGAAAAGCAACCATATTTCTTGTCAAGCTTTTTCGTTTGGTTGATCAGGCTTTTGTTTTTCGTGCATAGGGTTTCTTGCATCAGTATTTCCAGATTGTTTTTGCTGAAGGTGACCCCTAAGTAGCGGAAAGATTGGACCTTTTCAAGGGGGATTCCTCCTAGGTTCCAGGATTTAGAGACCTATCTTTTGACTGTTTTTTCCAACGTCAACGTTTTCGTTTTGTTGATGTTGATCTCGAGATCATTAGTTTGTAAGTAGGCTATTAAATTGTCCAGTTTCCTTTGTAGGCCAACCGCAGTTTGGTCTATAAGGATGATGTCATCAGCATATAATAGCCTGCTTATTTTTTCCTTGGCCACTGTCGGCGGGAATACTCTCATAGATGTTTCAGAGTCCTGTATATCACCCGTATAGGCATTGTAAAATGCTGGAGCCAATGGACAACCTTGCTTAACTCCTCTATACATGAAGATGTTCTTTGAGAGCAGGCCTGCTCTGCTAAGTTGTACTCGCATTGAGGTTTCTGAGTAGCGATCTTTGATCGGAGCAAGGATGGCCCCAGGACAGTTCCAGTTGTTCAATTTCTCCCACAGTTTATCTCAATTGACTCTATCGAAGGCTTGGGAGAGATCAATAAAAGCCAATGCAAGATTCGGTGCGCCTTCTGTCACTTCGGCTTTAAGAATACTAAAACAGAGTATTAGCAGACATACAACACTCCCAAAAAAGCATCGACTCAAGGCATTCTTACTTTTAGCTTATCCGCAGTCAGTTTGATTAAATCTCCCTGGTTCCAAAGTAGCCCACAGGTGTAGCAAGCAGCAACCCCTAGCTATCCCCAAATGACCTCCAGGCTGCAGTGTTGCATGCAGAAGGTTTCCTGAAACATGTGGCGTCCACAGTCAATACATTAGGCAGGTGCTTATCCTAGCCCTGGGAGCAGAAGATGATTCTGTTTCCTTTCATCTATTAAGACACCCTTAGTGCACCCTGATTGCAGGTAGGCCAACTGGCTTTTACCCCTGCATTACGAACGCTGCAGTCTGTTATAGCGTTTTATGCCCAAAACTACTGGATCCCTGCCTTAACTCGTTCCTGCTGCCCCTCTGGGCTTGAAAAGCACTGCAATTGGCCATAATTCTACTTTTAGTGCAAATACTACAGCATTTGCTACGAGGTTCGAAACCACTTCAAAATGGCCGCTCGCCATTTTTCCAAAACTCTCTTTGCCTGAACAGCAACAACAAGCTAAGAAACATCCTGATTGGACAACGGCACCTTCATTTTGTCCAATTGCGAGCCTGCAGGCTCAAGCCGGCCCACACACCAAGGCACACAGAATAAGGCACCTTCCCTGTCGTGAGCCTGTCTGGAGCCTTTTGGAGCACAGGGCCACGAGTCTTACACCTTTCACCTCTCACCCCATGGTTCACCTTGCACCCGCTGCCAAATCCTAATCTTGAAGCAACTCATGGCAGCTTCATCGTCCTGCAAACTGTACCTGACAACTAACTCTGATCCATGTAAGAACTATTATTTACCACTCTACTAGCTTGTGATTTGTCCCCTACACACTGTCTACAGCTAATTGCTTGACGTTACTTAGAACATGCATAGTACATCTAGGCACAATGCTTGTATCTTGTTCTTGTAATGTTTCCTGTCACTACTTGTGATCTTGCCTATACCCTGTCTGGCCTGTATCCGGTAGAAATTGCACCCAAGTGCTGTGTACCTACTCTATGTGACATGCCACCACTTTGCCTTGCCTGCATTTAGTAGAACTGTATCTAAGCGTTGTGCATCTCTCATTGTGCTGCCCACCTGCGACCTGCCTCTAGCCTGCCAGCCTGCACTTGGTAGAATTTATACCTAGGCGCTGGGACCCTGTTGCCATAATTGCTCCTACATGCCTGCACACTGGACCCTGTTGCTATAATTGCTCCTACATGTTTGCACATTGCATTTTAGCCCATATTGTGATTTTTGAATTTAGATGGACCCTGTTGCCATAACTGTTCTTACATGCTTGCACACTGTATTTCAGCACGTACAATGATTTTTTAACTTAGGTGATCCCTTGCTGCTAAATTGCTCCCATTTGTTTGCCATGCCGTCTCTTTACCTGTCTCATAGCGCTGTGACTACTGTGGTGCCGCTATCTGTCGGCCCACCTAAACAGAGGCACTAGTGCCCCCTTGAGCTTCCCCCACATACAGGGTACCCCTACCATTAGTTAGCCCACCCTCACACAAATGATGTATCTGCCAGCTACTTACACAGTCCTATTGAGGACTATCCTACACCTACTCATCACAATTGATGTTAACATGCCTCACATTTTGCCTTCGTGACTCTACCACTTGCCCTAACCCCCACAATACTGCAATACTTCCCACTGAGCCGACACTGCCAGGTATAAGAGGAGCATTAATAAATGCCCAGTCTCTGGTGGCACATGCCACAGAAATAGCCAACCTTATCACAACTGAAAAAATTGACTTCCTCGCCATTACGGAATCTTGGCTGCACTCAGCAGCCGGCCCAGCAATTATGCTAGCTATTCCTGAGCATTACACCCTCTTAAGAATAGACCGCACTTCCTCCCGAGACGGTGGCCTAGCCATAATCGCAAGAACCAGCCTAGCACTGAGACTTGCTCCTCCACTAAAGGTAGACTCTTGCAAACTCCTGACCGCTAAATTAACTACCTCAATCTCCAAAACCTTATCTATCCACCTCATCTAAAGACCTCCAGGCCCTTAAGGATCCTTTGAAGAAGATCTCACCAACATCCTCTCGGATAACCTCAAAAATACTTCACCTAGTCTGCTTCTAGGAGATTTTATCCTTGGCTACAAAGACCTCTCAGATTCCAAAGCCACAGAGATCAACAAATCCATCGAGGAATTAGGCTTCGGCCAAAAGGTAACATGCGCCACTCACACTAAGGGCAGAACCCTTGACTGGATAGCGGAACACCATTGTGTAACTTCCATCAATGCCATAACCCCCTTGCCTTGGTCTGACCACCACCTGATCTCTTTCTCACTTGAAGTCATAGCCCCCCATCATACCATCAGTATAGATCCTGCTATTCCTACAAGGAATAAAAAGAACATTACAGCTGACAAACGTATTCCTCTGATCATCCCAAGCCTGAATTCTCTCCCTGAATCAGTAGACCCACTTACCTTGGTCGAAGAGTATAATAAGATAATGTTATCGGCTTTGGATACCATAGCACCCTTGAAAATCAGAAAATGCAAACAGAAAAAACATGTCAACTCATGGTTCTCTCCCCATTTAAAAGCGATTAGACTGGAGAAACGTAAATGTGAACAGATATGGAGATCAAACCCTTCTGAAACTAACAAAAACGACCTCATTAAACTAGCCTTGCTATACAAAAAAGAAATAATCCTTGCTAAACAAGAATCCTACAACTTGCGCATCACCCAGGCTAACTCCAATACAAAAGAACTCTTCACAATCATTAAAGAATTGGAAACACCTATCCAAGCCCCTGACACCTGCCTTAAGAACAAAACCTGATGCACCAGTATTCAGAGTGCCCTAGCTAATAAAATAACAACCTTACATGCCAAAATTAACAATAAAAAAGAATCCCTCCTCCTCGCCTCCAATTCCAACAACATCTCGGCCCTTGTGCCCTCGAACACCTTACCTTACACCCTGTCCGAACCACTTAAACCCTTCTTCAACTTTAAGAAAGTATCCACTGTAGAAGTTGAAAAAGTCATCCTTACTCTCAAAACTTCCAACTGCCATGGTGACCCTTGCCCTGCACAAATTATAAAAGATGCCGCAAGAGACCTTTCCCCTTTCATAACCAAACTTATAAATGCCTCATTCTCTACCAGTACCGTCCCCACCAACTTGAAACAGTCATGGGTCCTGCCACTACTAAAGATCAAACACTCGACCCGTCTATTCCCACTAATTATCGTCCCATCACGACAGTGCCTTTCCTGCTTAAAATTTTGGACAAAGTAGCGTACCTCCAAATTCAGCAATACTTGGAATGTAACCACCTCCTAGGAGTACGTCAGTCAGGTTTTAGACCACAACACAGAACAGAAACCGCACTGATCGACCTTAAAGCACAAACAGATGCTCTCAGAGACAATGGTAACACAGCACTACTTTTACTGCTCGACCTATCAGCAGCGTTTGGCCTGGTTGACCATAAGACTCTCTGCCACCACTTAGACTCAGCCACCCACTTCTCACAAGAAGCCATAGGCTGGATTCAATCCTTTTTAGATAATAGAACCATGCGGGTCTTCACACCTTCAGCAGCCGCATGCCCCTATTCCTATCATGTTCGGGGTGCCTCAGGGCTCATGTGTTTCGTCCACTCTGTACAACATCTTCACAAAGCCCCTTTTTGATGATCTAGATGCCCTGGTTATCACCTAAACTAACTATGCAGATGATACACCGATCCTCATCCGTTGACGGGAGATTACGACATGGATTTGGCCTTTGTGAATAGAGTATATCTCATCATCCAGGCATGGATGGCCTCTCATGGACTATGCCTGAATGATGAAAAAACAGAACTCCTCATTCTGGGCACTACGGCAAACCTCAATAAATTAGGCCAACTCTACTCTAGCTTCACCATAGACAACAATAACATCCCAATAGCCAAGGAAGTGAAAACTGTTGGGCCTCATTACGAGTAGCCCGGTAAAAGCGGGTTAATTACCAGCATGCCGGAATGAGCGGGTCCGTGCTCGTATGAACCTGCTAATAGCGGGCGATAACGAGTGCGCGAGCACGCGCGTTCCCCCATGCCGGTAATGGTAATTCCTCCATGCCGCTAAAGGGCCTCCAACGCCCCTATACTGGCATCGCAGGACCCGTCCATAGCGGTACCGCCTCATACCAACCCCTAAATACAGGCACGGTAATACCACCATGGTAATACCGTGTTCGCAAAAAACGGACCCGGAAATTATGTCATCGCGCAGGAACGGGAAATGGGCCGGCGGCCATCTTTAAAAACACAATCCATTGCCATCCTCCCCAACAACCAGTCCTTTTGTGTTGTGCTGAGGCAGAAAATAACCAGGATGTCCAAGGAAACCAGGAAGACGACCCCCAGGAAGCGCAAACAGCGTTTTTCAGACGCTGAGCTCAGTATGCTCGCCGACACCCTGGCCCAGCATGCAGACACCATCAGGAGTACTGACATGAAGCATGCGGCCCAGACCAAAAAGAAGAAAGTCTGGCAGGAGGTCGCACAGAGGGTGTCGGCAGTGGGAACCACCCCAAGGAGTGTGCGCGACTGTTGCAAGCGGTGGGATGACCTCCGCCTCAGGGTGAGGAAGATCCTGGCAGACAACAGGAGGGCCGCCATGGCGACAGGCGGGGGGCCACACTCACCTCTGAAGTTGACGCCATGGGAGGAGACAGCCAGTACCTTTATAGATCCCGAATCCATCGAGGGAATTGGAGAGCAGGAGGTGGGCGCCGCATCATCCCCAGAAGAAGGTGAGTGACCCATCACATCCCTGTAGGGTAAACCATGATGTGGCACAAGTGACGTGGAAGTCAGACTAGGCAAGGCAATGCATGTTCCAGGCCCACATCAACATATCCAGTCAAGAATGTGTGCCACACCCTGCCACACACAAATGCATGCCGAGTGCTAATCCCAATCCCAACACATGTGCAACATGACCCGACCATGCCCATGTAACTCACCACACAGACACCATACCAATGCCATGCCACCAGCCATGCATTGATTGCCCACATGCCCCCTCAGAACAACAAATGCCACATCCCTGTAATAATTGGATGCATGAATGTATGACCATATCACAGCGCAATAGATTATCGCTGCCATGTGACACCATCACTGATGACCTGCATCTCTTCTATCCCCCAGGCACCGGTGAGGAAGATGCAGGCAGGACAGGGGTGCAAGTGCATCTACTTCACAGCAAGGGGCGAGGGCCTCCGCCATCGCCACCCCCCAGACCCAGAAACTGCCCAGACCAACAGGCAGTGTGCCACACCGCGCAGAAAGCCAGCAGGAAACACCTACAGCCAGAGTACAGCAGCAGCCACCCACAACAGTGGGAGGCGTTTCCATTCCCGCTCCGCCAACCACCACGGACATTGTGGATGCTGATGTTGAGAATGAGGGTGACACAGTCATGCCAACCACACCCACCCCAAGCCCCATTACCAGCCTCCCCCCCTACAGAGGCCGAGGGAAGCGACGATCCATGCCTCCACGACTCGGACCTTGGAGAGTCAGACATATGCCTCTTTGAGGAGGACTGTGCCCTGGATGTGGGTACCACGCAAGTGCCATCCACCACCCTGCCTACCAGCACCCTGCCTACCAGCACTCTCCCTACCAGCACCCTGCCTACCAGCACCCCGCCTACCAGCACTCCTGCTGCCAACGACTCCTTCGAGGCTCGCCTGTCAAGGGTTGAGGCACGACAGGAGTCGATGCTCGAACTGATGCGGCAACAAATTACCAATGGTAATGACTCCATGAGGGCCATTGCCACAGCCAGCGCTGCCAACACTGCTGCTGTTGAGGCATCCACAACTGCCATGATGGAGTGTCTGGGGGCACTTACGCAAACACTGATGTCAAACCTGCCTCAAATGCAGTGCCCACACCTTGGGGCAGGCGGTGTCTAGTAAAATGGTCGACAGACGAATGGTCGACAGACAAATGGTCGACAAAATTTGGTGGACAGGACAAATGATTGAATTTTTTTTTTAGTTATATATATATTTTTTAGGTTTTTATTTAGGGAAAAAAGGGGTTTTTAGCAAAAAAAAGGGGGCTGGGGCGACCCCCCCAAAAAAAATAAAATTGGAAAAAACAAAAAAAAAAATCGATCATTTGACCTGTCGACCTTTTGGTGTCGACCATTTGTCCTGTCGAGCATTTAGATTCGACCAGTTGACCTACAACCTCTGCATGGGACAGGCCACTGACACCTCCACTGCCACAACCCCTTCGACCTCAGCCCAATCAAGCCCTGTGCGGATGACGGGGAGGAGTGTACGGTGCTTGGACATGGCACCCCCGGATCGCAAAATAGCAAAGAAGTAGAGTGGGCAGACAATGCCATTGGACAAATGGACGTTGGTCAAGGGAACAGTGATTGGTGTACAATTGGGGACATTTGGGGTTTGTAGGGTGGGTGAGAGAGTTCACTGGGGTGTTATTGGGGTTTGTAGGGTAGGTGAGGGAGTTCACTGGGGTGTTATTGGGGTTTTTAGGGTGGGTGAGGGAGGTCACTGGGGGTTGTGAGGGGAATATGTTTACATTTTCACATGTCTGAAAAATACACCCGTTGATTGCAAGGAAATCAATGGCTGGACATACTTTATTTTGTGCATGTACATTTAATGTGTGATGGTGTACAGTGGCAAACTTCTAACAAAACAAGTGTGCATGTCCACATGCAGCCAGTGTGTCACTGGCACATTACTTTCATGGTCCCTGCGTTTCAGAAGTATTCGTCAATTAGTGCTTGGCATACAGCATGGCCATCCCGTGCATCACGTACTGGCAGGGGGGCACCTTCGCCTTCGTCTCCATCCCCTTCATCCTCACGCTGCCCGTGCATGTCAATGTCAGATGGCAGCGGTACATTCCTCTGGATGCACATGTTGTGCAGCATGACACAGGCCATGGTGATCTTTGCCACCTTCTCAGGCCTATATAGGAGTGCCCCACCAGACCTGCTTAGGCAGCGGAACTGCGCCTTCAACAGGCCAAAGGTCTGCTCAATCACAAGACGGGTACGAGTGTGCACACAATTGTACTCCTCTTCATGGCTGTTCTGCGGGTTCCGCACAGGGGTAGTAGCCACGGCCTCAAGGGATATCCTCCATCATCTGCAAGCAGATACAAATAGGTGTGTGTCACTCTGATCTGCCACCTTCAGGGAGCATAGTCATGGCAGCAGCTATTTGGTGTGTGCATGCACATGTCCCTGTACGTATACAAAATAGTCAGCTAGATGCAATGTATACTGTAATGAGGTGTGGTACACTGGATGGGGTTGAATAGATGATGCAGGGTGTAATCATGCATGCTGAGTCAGATGTGCTGTGGTAGTGCGACAATGTTTAGGCTCCAATTCATGCTGTATATACTTCACTATGCATGGTCACACTAGCCACATTGCCACAGTTGCCATCCTGTTCAGTAATGCATTGCTTGACATCACCATGGTGGCCTGGTTGTGCCTCTTACTTGTTGTCTTCCATATGCATTATTTGGGATGTGTGACCCGGTAATGTGTCATGTTCCGTTTGGCTGGTTCAGGTGAGGAGTGTTTAGCTCTGCATGCATTCTCCACTCACTGGCTATTGCCACCCTGGTGAACTATCCCCCCCCCTTTTCCACCCAGGTGTACTATTCCCCCCCTTTCCCACCCAGGTGTACTATTCCCCCCTTTCCCACCCAGGTGCAGTAGGCCCCCCCCCCTTCTGCATCCGCACACATCAGTACTCCACAGCACAGCCATGGGACAGTTGTGCAACTCACCAAGCAGCCAGGCAAGTGGTCCAGCATGTCGCTCCATGTGACGGGGTAGCGTGGAGTTGCGCAGTACCATGGCATCATGTGTGGATCCAGGAAATTGGGCGCAGCAATGGGTGATGATCTTGCTGGAGTCACATACCATTTGCACATTGAAGGAGTGGTATTGCCTGCGATTGCGGTACACTGCCTCTATGGCATGGGGGACTACCAATTCCACATGGGTGCAGTCGATGGCACTGACACAACTGGGCATGCCTGCCAGTGCATGGAAGCCTACTTTGGTTTCAGCTATCTCCTGGGCAGTCCTTGGTAGGGATATGTGGGTGCTTGCGTGCTTCAGGAGGGCATCCAGCACTTGGTTCAGCATGCATGAAAATAGTGGTTGTGAAATGCCATGCAGCTGGCCCACTGTGTGTTGGTAGGTGCCTGTGGCCAGGAAGTGTAGCACAGACACCACCATTAGTAGTGGGGGGATGGCAGTGCGTATTTCGATGTGGCTGGCAATGTCGTTCTGTATCACGTCCACCATGGTGGTGATGGTGTCATGGTCCAACCGGTACAGGGTGTGGATCTGCTCAGGGGTTAGGTTAAATGGGCTGGGTCTGGTACGAGGGATTGGTGGCTGCCTACGAGGCACTGCTGCCTGCGCTGGTGGTAATTGCTGGGCCTGTCTCACCCTCCTTCTCCTCCTGCGTCTCCTCTGTGCTGCCTGTTGTTGCTGCTGGAGTTGTTGTTGTTGCTGTTGTTGCTGTAGTTGTAGCAGTGTAGGCATTTCCTCCAGCGCCATGATTGCAACAGCTAGTGGTAGCATTTTGGTGTAGGAAGGGGTGTGGTGTGTAGGTGTGCTCCTTTTGTACTGGGCCAGTCTACATTGACTCCACCTGTGGAGATTGTGTGCACCCGTGGCAGCTGCCTTGTATCCTGATTGCTGTTTGCGGGTGGTCTGCGATGCCTGTATGGCTGGCATCGTGCAGCCCGTGATTACCTGCTTCGCTATGCCGGTATTTGCATGTCTGCGTAGGTTGGAATTTCCCCCTATAACTGGCATGCTGGTATTTGCTCCCTGAAGGGGCGCGTGTATGCGCTTATGCCGCTATTAGTGGCATCGTTATTTAGGGTGCCGCTAATACCGGGTTTGTGGATCGGAATGCAACGGGACGGTAAACGATGCCGGTATTACCATACCAACATCGTTTTTGCCTTACCGGCAAACCTCGTAATGAGGCCCTTGGTTTCTACCTAGATTCCACTCTCACATTAAAAAAAAAAGTCAACTCCATGGCCTCGGCCACCGCCTACACGAACAAGTTAATTAGAGCAGCAAAGCCATTCCTTACCCCCAACAATTGCATTACCCTAGCAAAAGCCTTTATATTATCCAAACTGGATTATTGCAACACCCTACACATAGGCTGCAAAAAATACATTACTAACAAGATCCAGATCTTACAAAATAATCCCTTGAGAGCAGCCCTCAACATTCCCAAGAAAGTCCACATATCGGACTTTAGAAGAGCCAACACCTGGCTCTCCACCAAAGATAACATTCTCCTCAAATCAGCCTCCCTAACTCATAAATGCTTACATATGGCCGCCCCCCAGTACCTTACTTCCAAATTCCGGAGACAATCTACTAACCGCCCTGCCAGAACAGCCAATACCAACCTACTTCAAGTGCCTAAATTCAAACGCATGAAGAAAGGTGGTAGTAGCTTCCCGGTCAAAGCCGCCCAGAACTGGAACTCACTCCCACCCTCCTTAAGAGAAGACATGCCCTACCCACGCTTCAGACATAACCTTATCCAATGGACCAGAGAGCATGACATCTGACCCTTGACCCTCTACCACACTGCCTTACCACTACCCACTACTGCATATATTGTATATAGTGCATATAACTGTTGCCTGATGTTCTTTGCTATTATTTGCTCATTTGTATGATATAGGCCAGTACTGTTTATCAACTTTTTGTATTGCAATTCACAGCAATGTAACCTAAGCTGAACAATCCTCTTCTCCTTTCTTCTGCGCCCTAATACCCTTGGGTCTGGTGCGCATTATAAATAAATAAACAAACAAATAAACAATTAAGACAACTTCACTAACCCTTGGCCACACATGACTACACCCTTGAACATTCACACATTCAGTATCATCTCCATGGGAAGCCTTCAGCATGATCTGATCCGCTTTACGGCTTTGGCACATCCTTTCGGCCCCGGGGGTCAGGTGAGGATGGCTTTTGAGGACTTTCTGAATAGTATCTCTATTCATGGTGGGAATCCTCTGTTTGGTTTTGGGGGTGGGGGCAATTTTAGTATTACTTAAGATACACTTTCTGGCAGGCTCCAAAATTTGATTAGCAAAAACCTGATTAATGTTGATTTACAGAAAGTAATTTAGCTGGAGCCAAAGGAGACCATGCTGAAACCTAACATATAATCCCTAAGAGTGAGCGCACGTGCAGGCTCTGCAAATTGCCAGAATTAGAAACACTTTATCCACAGATCATCAAATGGCCGGGAGTTATTTATAAGAGAATGTTGTACTTTGAGAAATGTGTGCACTCTACAGCGGCAGTCACTTGTGGGCTAGAGTTACACAGGGGAGATGCATATGGATTATTGTGAGTGTAGTCCAATATTTGAAATTGGTATGCATTAAGTGATTCATTGTATTGAATCTCAAGATTATATTAGGGGATTTTTATTTTTACTCGGAGTAATGCACTTGGTTTAAGAATGTGTTTGTTTCTCCTTCCCTCTTTTTTTTAATCCTTTTTGCAAATACTATGGAAATGCTATAATAGTATTTGAACTGTATTGCATTGTATTCTTTAAACATTGTGTAAGGTTTGTTTTTAACCAAAAACACTATATATATAGTGTTTTCATATGTAAATATATATATATTTTATATGTGTATATATATATATATATATAGACATATGAAAAAAACTAAGAAAATGTACACTGAGGTGCCTAGGTCTCTCTGCTTTACCATAAACAAATATAATGATGCTCAACGTTCTATAGTTTCAAATAAAAAAATTGGAGGTTTATTGTTAAACAATTTTTAAATATATATATATATATATATATATATATATATATATGGAAGATGGAGCTGGATGCTACCCTCACTTCACATGATGGTGCTCCAAATTTAGCAAACATACGATATTCCTTCCTCCCCATGTTCAGCAGGTAATCTTTCAGCTGATGTTACAGCACCCACTATGTTTTTAGGAGAAGGCTTATCCTGCATCAAAGGGCATGTGACTGTCAGGTAAATGTGACTGGCTAAGGGATGGATGAATGATTAGCTAAGGATACCGCCATGATGCTCTTTAAGGCTGCTAGTAGTCGTAGTGCCTTTTAGGGTAAAAAGAAAAGCCCCGCTAATCCTTGTTTGCAAATTTAAGGAGCTTTTCTTCGCAAAGCTTTTGAAGCTGGATTTTACGCATGACTTCGGATGCTGCCTCGTTAAGGAACATATTAGATGTAGCTGGACTGCGCGTGGAGTCACGGTATGGGCAGGATCACACGCAACATTAACTCCTGCCACGCCGCCCTTCAGGATCCCTTCTCTTTGACCATAGAAAGCAGGCCTGGACTTGCCTCAGTGCAGGCTAATTTAAGAGCGTATGAAGATGCACCTGGCACTGGAAGGGCCCAGGTAATTACCGGAAGGGATTGGCAACGGAGCGCAGTGGGCAATTCGTGGCATGGCTTCCTTGTCAAGCGGCCATTTAATTCATTTCACTTAACCAGCCGCTCTCTGTAATCTTTCCAAGGTGTATGGGTTCCAAGACGACACGTCTAAGTATCAATATCCGAGAAGGCGAGTCATACGTTCTTTAGTGCAGCTCGTCGCAGAAAAATGACGCAAAACTGCGGTCAATCAGAGAGCGAATGTAGAATGCTAGCCATGTTAAGCTTAATTAGATGGCCCATGACGTCAGACATGCGGGGACGGCAGCTAGGGGTGGCTCCACATTGATGCTTTTATATCAGAACTCAGGGTCGGACTGGGGCATAAATGGTCTCAGGCACCCATAAAAAAAGTGGCCCACAGTTGCAAATGGCAATTCATTCCTTTACTGACAGACATTTTGACCAGTACCCAAAGGGGAGGTTTTTGATACAATGTGATGCAAATTGTGCATTTTAAAGAATATTTATTCAGCAACTCTGATCAAGACTACTAGCCCACTTTGACCAAAAAAAAACAGGCCCACACCAGCATTTTATGCTTCTAAGTGTATCCATGTTATTGCACCTTGCTGCTGAATCCCCTTGTGCAGCTCTCGGTTGGTTCACAGCTAGGTTCATTCTGTATAAAACCCAGCACACCCAATGAACAACCAGCAATATATATATGCCACCACAGTGTTCTAGGGTGCCATCCATGTGCTGCACTACCATAAGCTTCCCAGAAGGGGCAGCTACTGACCCATTGTCCATTTCACCTTCTGGTCTCTAGTCCGTTGCAAGGCAACCTCATTCATTATTTCCTTAAAGGTAATGTCTGGGTCTATACTGTCAAAATCATGGCAAAGCTGCCATCGGTGGTAGATGGAAGATGCAGTGGGAGGTAACATGCTGTCGATCACAGAATGCGAAAAGACAGCTTCATTGAAACACCCACACCCCCAGTTTATGGCTTAAAATGCTGGTAAGTGCAGCTGAAAACAAAATCCATGCTGAGCTTGTCTGAGCTTGTCTTAAAAGGTGTGAAGTTGGTGTCATGTGCTGCCACATTACACTAAATTAATAAAGCAACATCTTCCTTCTCTCTGGGGCCCAATCACTGTCCTTTAAAATGTCCATATATAATGCTAAGGTTGTATGTTTTACCTGAGTTAGTACATTTTTACCACCAATAATATTTATGGGTATACAGAAAGTTGAAAACATTTGATTCACTGGTGGTGTTTTTACCACAATCTCCAACATCAGTACTTACCAGTGGCATAAAGTGATTATCAATCCCACTTCTGCACCATCTGGCAGAAAGTAAATGATGGCAGAGAGGTGAGTTTATGGCCCTTGGACCGTGCATCTGTGAATGGATGGGATTACATCAGAATAACTCTGAGTCCAAATAAATAGACAAACTCAGAAGATGGCAAGTTACTGTTTTATTAACAATTATCTAAAACAGGGAGGTTACAATGAACATCAACAAACTTACGATCAGTCTCTCAATGGTTTCCACAAAAATACAATTCATGTACTCCATTATGCATCAGAGTGACATCATACTACGTGGCAATAGTGAAAAACCTATCAAGGGTCGGATTGGTTAAGGGAAACATTTGAATATGCAATCTTATAGGAGATAGGATTGTTATTGGCCATCCTTTATCAGGTGGACAACGTATGCCTACCTCTTCAAACATGGAATTTAAGAAAAAATGGTTACACCGTGTTTCATTGGTCTTCTAAGTTATAAGGTCCTTCATCATACGAACTAATACAATTGGTTGGCATGCTTGTGCCATATCTGGAACATTCAGTATGTTTAGCAGCACTTAAGCCATGACCCAGGTGGCGGGAGATAGGACATGAAGTTACCTCACCACCCAATTACCCCCACATCTCTCTTCACCCATGCCTTCTGCCATGAAATTGTCTTTGTACTTGGCCTTGCAGAATATTCTCATCCTGGGAATGCATCGGAGTGAGGGCACTCGCTTTCGTATCTGGAACTCCAAGTCGTACTCTATTTCCATCCTTGACTCACGTTACAAGAGACCACGCTTTGTTTCATTTTGCATCTTGTAAATGCTTTAAATGAATTAAAACTTGGCATCCTTTGTGTTCTTTCTTTCACCTTAACGTGAGAAAATTCATCCTCTGCAAACATGTTCTTCTTCAGCACTGATAGCTGACCTCGATTTCAAGGATCTTGACTTCAGGCTAGACATCCTCACCACGCAGCTTCAGCAACATGTTATTCTACTGCGGCAAAGCTTTTCATTCCCCTTTCATGGTTTTTGGCTTATTTATATCATGATACCAATGTCCAGTTTCTATACAATGGCGGTTCGCCTGCATTCTATTCACTACTCATAGTTAGTCTATATGATGATTTGATATACCTTGCGTTTCAGCATTTGTACATGTATCGAACTTCTGTTCTCTGCAGCATTTAGTTAACTAACATACAATCTTCTTCTTCTCCTCATTGATAGTCTGCTTGATTCTTTACTTTGTCATTTGTCCTCTAGGATACATCCATCATCTTCCTTCAGTCTCTCCGGACTTTGTGCACACTTTCTTATGATATCATCAGTTCATTTTCTTAGCTCTTTCTCATATTCCTTCAGGGATTTCCTCCTCAGGCTGTCATCAACTTGAGGGTACATTCAATAGGGTTGTCTCAATGGATATCTCCTTCCAAATACTGGCAGCGGTATTGGCATGTTAGCTGGCATCAGACAAGGCACGGTCTCATGTCTCCAATACCAAGGTGATAGGGGGGCGGGATATCCTGCGGATGTATACATCTGCTCCTCTACAGAGGGTTCTGCCACCAGCTGCATTTCTTCCATATTGATGGCTTGTGCATGGCGTTTATTGTTAGCAGGGTAGTGCATTCTGGGCTAGATCTTGACTTAAGTTATTTCTTCATCTGGAGCCTAATAACACAATGTGCGCCCCTTTGAAAATGGGCTCTTGTGCAGTAGGTCTAGCAAAGAGTGCACATTGGTGTTAGCACATTTAATTATTGACACATTGAACAGTAAAATGGCTCAGCCAATTAAATTCTTGTCCCAGAGATCTGTGTGGAACCTGCAGACAAAGTGTAAAATCCTGACATGACTGAATCCGCCCTTCATCCTTCTGTGGTTGTTAATTTTAGTACCATTTAATTGGATAGTAATAACATCTATTATTGCAGTGCTTACAAGAGACAGGATTCCAGTATGAACTGCTATAATACATCGTGATATTATCATGGGAGAAAGGACATAGGCCCTCTTTGTGAGCTTAGCTGTAGAGGAAAAAAGGGGCTGTAAAATAGTGGTAATTCTGTTACCACCAGTTTTACTGCACTAACACTATTTGAGACTTTTGGTGAAGCGGAGGAGATACCCCCTGCACTTTTCCGCCAAATTAGTGCCCATGGTCAATCCTCCAAATCCCAATGGAGTTGTATGGACTCCAAGAATGGGGACTAACTCCACCATACTGTTGCTTCTTATCTGGTGTATTTATTTATTTATAGCATTTGTTGATAGCGCCCAGACCCGGATGTATCACAGCACTAGATTAGATTTATTTTTTAAACATACCAGTTTTGTGTTTTTTTCGGATGTTCAGATAGGAGGGCTCATCTTGTAGACCAGGCGGCAGGGCATTCCATTTAGCCAGAATCTGAGAGGCATCAGTGGTGACCAGAGTTTAGCAGTATTAGGGAGCTACCTGCAAAGTCATAGTGAGTCCCATGGTATGCTCACACCAATCAGCCTGTGGAGCAGTACTCTGCCGGTGCACCACCCAGGAGGTGGCGTACGTGCAGACCACTTCTTCAGGGTGCAATTTGAAAGGTGGAAAAGAGGGTTCAATGGAACTCTTAGCAGCAGTGAAAAACTGCACCCCCCATAGAGGAGACGCGTCCCCATTCCAAAGGCGTTTCAGTGCACCTATGCTAAAAATGACAGTACAACATGAGCTGCCCTGGCAATGTTAGTAAAAGCATACTGGCAGTATGAAAAAAGAAGGTCATGCGCTCACTCTAGTTCCCAGTCAAAAATTCTTGATGCAAATAGTAACTGGGTTAAATCCCAACAATATGCAATAGTAACAGGGTTGAATCCCATGACGCAATAGTAACAGGGTTGAATCCCATGTGCTGCTGTTCAGTTCCTCTGTTGTTTTTCTCCTCCAAGTACTTTCTTGTCTCAAACAATCTTCAGGGAGGCTGTATACCTTTTCAGGTTCTTTTTTCATACTAGCAGTAGCTCAGCTTACCATGCAGAGGGTGCACCTGCTGCCAGCAAAATGAGATGTGCTTTTCCCGAGCGCCGTGGCAGTATCAAGGAATGGGGTATCCAGCCCCGGTCTGTGTCTTGCGTACCCTGCATGCACTGTACAAGATGCATTGCATAGCTTTGCTAATCTGGTCGCTGGGGGACATAATTGTGCATTCCTTCATTCATGCATTCAGCAACGATGATGGAAGAAAGATCGATGAGTGGAACATAGTAGTGAAACGATGTTCCCTCTGCCCATCCCCTTTTTCAGCACCCTCCACCCATGCCCCCCCCCATCCTCAAATGTCACCCCTCCCAGTTCAAAACCCATATGTGAGTCAGTCCTCCCAGGCTCAGTGGATGGTCCCTATTGACATGACCAACCCAGCCCCGTTTCTCCAGCCAATCAGTGACCACTTAAGCGCTTGTTTGTTTTCCTTATAGTTCCATGCTGTACTGCCGAGCTCAGAGCAGTGTCCCACGTCATGTGGCCAG
Organism: Ambystoma mexicanum; assembly: GCF_040938575.1. NCBI lineage: Eukaryota > Metazoa > Chordata > Amphibia > Caudata > Ambystomatidae > Ambystoma > Ambystoma mexicanum. The sequence goes on along the minus strand of NC_090931.1, from coordinate 686,347,006 downwards.
CTCTGCTTCCTCCAGCCTCTCATGCAAATGGGGATTCACTACATAAGAACTTGTTTTTTTCCTCCCCTTGCAGTGCTCTTTTCCAATGCTCAGTGGGCGGTCCCTATTGACATGACCACTGACCAGCCCTGCCTCCACTGGTGTAACAGGAGCCCCCGCAGTCCCCGCGGTGCGGGGGGCCCCGTTAGCACAGGTCCTGGGAGGGGGCCCCACTTTAAAAAAAAACAGATTTTTTTCTAAAAAAAAAAAGTTTCTTTTGAAATTCACTCTGCATTCATAAAGAACATTTCTGTAACAGAAATCATTTCTTTATGAAGGCAGAGTGACTACAAATAGAAACTTTCTTTTTGAAGTCCGAGGGCCCCCTTACCCCATGACATGGAAGACCCTAGGCTGGAGGACTCCATGTCATGGGGTGGGGGGAGCCATATGCCTTCAAAAAGAAAGAGTTTGTTTTTGAAGTCACTCAGCCATCATAAAGAAATTATTTTGGTTATGGTTCGATCCTTAACTGAAATAATTTCTTAATGAAGTTATAGTGACTTAAAAAAAGAAACAATGGGGCTCATTCCGACCATGCCGGTCTGGAAACAACAGTGCTGGTAAGCTTACAGGCACTGTTGTTTCTGGTCTGGCAGATTACAGGTCTGCCTGGTAGGGCTGCCGTGCCCGACAGGTCTGACCCTGCCAGGCACAGCAGCCACGGTAGGCAGACCCGTCACAGAAGCACCGGCACCGTTAACAACAGTGCAGGTGCTTCTGTGTCCCCATTCCCGTGGAGTCTGGGGATTAACGAAATTACTGGCACCTGATTTCCCGGCCACCGGACTTGAAATAGCACAGTGGCACCGGGAAGTCAGGCGCTAGTAATTTTTTACGGGTCCGGCGGCAACCCGTAGGTAGCACCGGAACGGTTACCGCTGGACCCGTAATCAGCCCAATTTCTTTTTGAAGTAATAGGGCTCCCCTCAACTCCATGACATGTGTGTGTGGGAGTCTATGGTGAAAGGGTGCACACTCAAATGTATAGCTGGCTGCCTGTGTGAGTATATGGTGAAAAGGTGCACACTTAAATGTATGGATGACTGGGTGTGTATATGGTGAATGGTGTGTGTGCTTGTGTACAGGGGCACAACAAAACCTTCATTTCGGGGGGGCTAACCCTTCAAATGTTGGGAGAGGCGCTAACTTCACAGGCGGTGGGGAGGGGGTAACTTATTTGTGTGGGCGCATCCAAATTATTTACGCATTTTAATGAGACTATTCAATGTTACAAGCAGTTAACTCTCTCCTATACGTCTCCTGTTCCCTCTCTACCCTTCCAATCACTCCCCTAGCATGCAAGTACTAAACCCACATCACGATTTCAATTGCCTAAACAATGTGGCATTTGAATGCAGGTACTAACAGTGAAATGCTTTACGTTGGTAATTGCTGGGTTCTTGTTAACAGCAAAAACCAGGTGCCGTTTAAGATCTGTGTCCTGTTCGGTCCGGCAACTGCTCTAAAGGTTAGCCAGGTTTAGTCAATATAGTCCAAAATGTCAGGGGGGTAGTGCTGAAGCCCAGTCAACTCAATGGTGTTGCGCTACTACTTGTGTTTAATGCCTTGCTTACTCCTAGCCCTATTCTTCCTCGTCCCAGTACTTATGTATGAGGCAGTACTTGTGTGTGAGGCACTCTGCCTCATACACAAGTACTGGGAAGAGGTAGAGGTACATGGAGGTAATGCCTGATTTAGCTACCTGTAATCTTCATCACTCCTAGTCCCACTGTTCCTCATTCCCATTACTTACCTATGAGACAAGGAGCCTCATACGTAAGCTCTGGGACAAGGCAGAGGGACGTGGAGGTAATTCTGGGCTAAGGAGCTAATTGTGGAGGTTGGGGTAGTGGGTGGGAGGGAGAGGGGATGTGTGGGGGGGCGGGATTGTGTGATAAATCATAATGGTTGTCCATGTCCAGGCTAAGCAGGCATGATATGTGGTATTAGTGGTAAGAGAGGCATTTTGATGCAGCCAGTCTAGTCATTCCTCAGTTTGGTATGACTTTCTTTTAACTGGACATTTCTGATAAAGCAGTCCTGCTAACATTAATTACATGGATAGATTGGCATTTGGGTGCTGCCAGTCTAGCCATTTCTTACTGCGTTATTGTATATTTTTCTGGTCATCTGTGATAAAATGATATGATGTGATATAAGTCATTTATAACACGCCTGTACACAAGTGTACACAAGAGAGGGATGACAGAGGAAGGACAAGACAAACGATCTCACTAGGCCTTGTGTCATTGTGGGAACGAGAAGTGCAAGGGGAAAGTGAGGGGGGGAGTGCAAGTGAGAGGGGAGGGGAAAACAGGGCAGCAATGCTCTGAGTAAGTGCAGCCAGGGCAGAGCGGCTATTGGTTGTGCAAGGAGAACAAGGGACTGCTGGGTTACAGTTACAGCCCCTAAGTGCGTGGTAGGCACGGAGGCAGTTCAAGGGTGACCAATCAAGAAAGAGCCTGGACTCAGAGGGACTCTGAGGGTAGCCAAGCAGCCAGTGGGTACAGCAGACAGGTAGGTCGGCAGAGGGGGAGAGAGAAAGCAGCGGAGAAGAGGAAAGTTTTGAGCTGCTTCCGAAACTTCAGGTTGTCCGCCTCATGTTTGAGAGTGCCAGGGAGGCCATTTCAGAGGGAGGCACCAGCAGAGGAGAGAGGTCTACCCCCACTCTCTGCCTGGAGAAATGTCTAAGCCTTAGAGAGTTGGAGGTAGCTGAGTGAAGGGCTAGAGAAGGAAGGTATTTTGGAAGAGAGCATTGGATTTAGTGTGGGCCCTGGCCCCAGAAAGCCTTGTGGACAATGCAAAGGTTCTTGAACTTGATCCTTGCAGCCAGTGGAGAGATTTCAGGGCTGGAGAAATACAATCCGTGTGCTTGAGGCCATGGGTAAGTCTTGCAGTCCTGTTCTGGATTAGTTGCAGATGACGGAGACTAAAGGAAGACAGATTGAGAAAGTGGCTGTTGGAGTAGTCCAGCCTAGAGACAGTGAGCTTCTGGTGGAGAGTGAGCAAGGGAAGAGTCCCTTTCAGGAGGAGCAGCTGGTAGTGGGACTTCTTGGTGGGTTGCCAGACATTTCGTCGAAAAAAATTGGTCGACCAGACAAATGGTCGAACCAATTTGGTCGAAAACCAAATGGTCGAAATTTTTTTATTTTTTATTTTAACCCTTTTTTTTTTTTTTGGGGGGGGTCCCCCACCCAACCCCCTTTTTTTCTCTAAAAACCCCTTTTCTAACTAAACGAAAACCCGAAAAATAAATATATAAATAAAAAAAAAATTCGACCATTTGGTTTTCGACCAAATTGCGTCGACCAAATTGCAGTCGACCAGTTTTTTTTCGACGAGTTGACTGGACACCTCTTGGTGATGTCCAAGATGTGAGGAGAGAAAGAGAGTGTGGCGTTGAAGATGACACCAAGGTTTTTTGCCCCGCAGGGACGCAAAGGAAGAGGGCCCAAGGCGGTCTGCTATAGTGAGAGAGGTAACGCAGAGGGAAGGGTCCCAGTGAGAAGGATCTCCGTCTTACTGGCATTAAGGCAGAGATCGTTGGAGGCGCACCAATCCTGAATCGTGGATAGACAATCAGGAATGAGCAAGAGAGGAGAGGAGGCTGAGGGGAGCCTGAAGGAAAGCTGAGTCATCCGCATAACACTGAAAGTTAGAGGAGAAGGTATAGATCAGGGAGGGCAAAGTTGCCAAGTAGAGGTTGAAAAACCAGCGTGAGAGGATAGAGCCCTGGGGAATGCCACAGGTAGAGAGAGGTGATGGAGAGAATGGGACCAAGATGGACCTGGGAGCGGAAGGGCGGTCCAAGTGGAAGGAGGTCAGTCACTCTAGGGTCTGATCCGTGATGCCCAGGTTCTCACAGAGTTGATTGATCAGGATGGAGACGTTGACCCTGTCGAAAGCAGAGGAAAGATGAAGGATGAGAACAGAAGGAATGCTGGAATCAAGGTTAGAGTGCAGCACAGGTGTTAAGGAGAGCAGTTTGCACGCTTCTGGCAGCTCTGAGGCCAGACTGATGGTCATGGAGACAACCAACAGATTCAGTGTGGAGAGTTTGCTCAGGAAAGGGGTGATGGGGATTGAGCGATAGTTTGCCGGGCAGGTAGGATCAGCAGACGGCTTCTTGAGGAGTGGGTGCACAAGGGAGTGCTTAAAGGGAGAGGGGAACATTGCAGTGGCGAAAGAGTGATTACAGAAATCGGCCAAGGCTGGAGCGAGGGTGTCAATATGGGCTTTGATGGTTCTGGAGGAGCAGCGGAGCACCTGTTTGGATGACACTTTCATAGCTCAGAATTGTCTAGAAACCTCGTCAGTTGTTGTCAGAGAGAAAGAGGAAAAAGGAGGAGGAGAGGTAGATATGGCCAAAAGGGGCCGAGAGAGGAAGAGGAGATAGAGGACAGGATGTCCTGAGATTTAGCAGAGAAGTGAGAGGCCAGAGCTGTACAGAGGGCCTGGGAGGGAACAGGAGAGGTATAGACCAGAACAGGATTGACCAGTTCCTTGCAGATTTTAAAGACTTTGACTGTGTTGTTAGAGGCCGCGGAGACACATGCTTTAATGTGTGTTCTCTTCTTGATGAGTGTTATTGCTTCGACTGGCATTTTGCTGCAACCAGTCTAGGTATGTCTAACTGTGGCCTGGCATGCTTTACTGTAATGTTATTACGTGTTTACACTGGTCTACATTGTGCAGCCAGTTGGACATGTTTTCATTGTGGCATGGCATTCTTAATAGCAAAGCATTAATGTTCCTGTGCACTGTTGGTGACTTGCATGTATTGGATTGTGTTACCCTACAAAACAATTGCAAACACTCTGGCTTTATAGCCAATTTATCTCAGAAAGTGTGCTGTATATTGCAATAAAACACATATTTATATCTTTCTCCTAGTTCAGTGTGCAGCATATCCCTTCAGCAGCACGTTCATGCGTATTGTACAAGCGTGACAATCTAGGCCGGCCCAGAGTGTGGCACGACCCGTGATTTGTTGCCGAGTTGGGGGGCCCCCTCAGCATGGCTCGCAGGGGGGCCTCCACATTTTGTGTTACGCCACTGCCCGCCTCCTCCATCTTCTCCAGCTCTACCGGGACTTCTTAAACGATTGTTTTTTCCCCTTTACATTTCCATGCTCTTCCATCAGGTTCAGAGGAATGTCTATGTCCATGTGACCTGCTCTGCCTCCTTTAGTTTATCACACCAAATCATGACTACTTCAGGGCCTGTTGTTTTCCTTCCCTTGCCGTGTTCTTCCACCAGGCTCAGAGCAGTGTCCCTAGTCATGTGACCAGCTCTGCTTCCTCGTTTCGCGTGCAAACGGTGAATACTTAAGGCCTTGTTTATTTACTCCTCTTGCAGTGCTCTTTTCCAAGGCTCAGAGGGCGGTCCCTAGTGACATGACCACTGACCAGCCGCGCCTCCTCCATCTTCTCCAGCTAAATGGCTACTTTTTCAGCGATTGTTTTCCCCCCTTACATTTCCATGCTCTTCCATCAGGCTCAGAGGAATGTCCATGTGACCTGCCCTGCCTTCTTTAGCTTGTCATACCAAATGATGACTACTTCCGGGCTTGTTGTTTTTCTTTCCTTGCCGTGCTCTTCCACCAGGCTCAGAGCAGCGTCCCTGGTCATGTGACCAGCTCTTCTTCCTCCAGTTTCTCATGCAAACGGTGAATACTTAAGGGCTTGTTTGCTTCCTTTCCGTGTAGTGCTCCAGCATCCGGCTCAGAGGAGTGGCCAGGGACCTTTCGCTGAGCCAGAGGGCAAGGGATTAAAAAACCAAGCTTTGCCATCTTCATCTTTCCGTACAAAACCGTGACTCGCTCTGCCTCCTCCACCTTGTCCCACCAAACTGTGACTACTTCAGGGCTTCATCATTTCCTTCCCGTACAGTGCTCTTCCACCTGGCTCGGGGGAGGGTTTCAGGTCATGTGACCAGCTCTGCCTACTTCAGCTTTTCATACCAAACAGTGGCTAGCTCTGCCTCGCGCATCTTTGTGTAGCAAACAATGGCTAGCTCTGCCTTGCGCATCTTTGTGTAGCAAACAGTGGCTAGCTCTGTCTCCTCCAGCTTGTCTCACTAAACTGTGACTACTTCAGGGCTTGATCATTTCCTTCCCATACAGTGCTCTTCCACCTGACACGGGGGAGCGTCTCTGGTCATGTGACCAGCTCTGCCTACTTCAGCTTTTCATACCAAACAGTGACTAGCTCTGCCTCATGCAGCTTTTACCACCAAAAGGTGAGTAATTATGGACTAGGCCCCTCCACCCCCTTTCAATGCTCTTATGCAAGTCTCAGTGGAGCACATGAGCAGCTCCAACTCCTCAAACCAAACAGTTACTAATTAAGTGATTTGTTTTCCCCCCTCCTTTTTGGTGGTTTTTACAACAGGCTCAGAGGAGTTCCCCTGGTCACATGACTAGTCCTGTCTCCTCCAGCTTTTTCAGCTAAAACGTACGCACTGTAAGGCTTTTATCTTTCCCCTCCCTTGAAGTATTATTTTACCGGGCTCAGAGAAAAGTCCCTGACCACGTGACCAGCTGCAAATCATCCAGCTTCTCCCGCAAACGGTGATAACTTAAGGTTTTGTTTTTTCCTTCTAGTGCAGTGCTTTTCCACTAGGATCACAGGATTGCCCCATGTCATGTGACAAGTTCCCGCCAAACAGTGATTACTTTAGGGCTTGGGTTTTTCCCTGCATTGCAGTACTCTTCCACCAGGCTCAGTGGGGAGTTCCTGGACACATGAAGAGCTCTGTCTCCTGCTGACTTTCTCATCAAATGATGGCTAGCTTCATCCCCTCAAGCTTTTCCTGACAACCAGTGACTACTTAATGGATTGGTCTTTTCCCTTGTACAGTGCTCCTCCACTAGGCTTAGAAGAGCCTCTATGGTCAGGTTAACAGCTCCACCTCCTCCCGCCCATCAGCTAATCAGGCTCAATCTGCTATTTCTTATATCCAGTCTTCCCCAGGCATCCTCAGCTAAGGTACTGGCATCCTCAGCTAAGGATGAAATCAAGAACATCACTTGGCTGTTCCTCTTAGGATCTGCACAGAGCAAGTGCTCGAATCCCTGCCTCTCCAACATCAGGCAGACATTACAATGTGCCTCCTAGAGACACAGTCCATTCCCACACTAATGAGGAATCAAGGAAACAAAAGCTCACTGCACCAACGTGCCACACATACTCTTACTCTTACCCATATCCTCTTCATTAACATGTCATCTTCGCCACCCCAGACCCTCACAATATATTGTGGCAATAAGCCCAGAGACAGCGGGCCAATACCGCCCCAGGTAATGCCCCCGGGACCTGTAGTGTGGGCGGTATTGGCCCACTGTCAAGGGTCTTATAGCCATTAGTACCCCGGCCCGTTAGAACGGGGTACTAATTGCATTTTTTTCTGTTCCAAAATGCTACTGAGTTTCAGAACAGAAAAAAAAAAATAATCATATAAAATGACCAGCGGGAAAGGGAAAACGTAGTCCGTTTTCCCTTTCCATGGCGGCCATCGGGAGCGGACGAGCTGGGAACAGAAGTGTTCCCATCGCGTTCACTCCCGCGAAAATAAGAAAAAAGAAGGTATGTGTGGTTGGGAGGGTGGGGTGGGTATAGTTTGCAGGGGAGAAGGGGTGGAGGAGAAAAATATCGTACCTGAGTCACCGGCGGGGGGAGAAGGCAGCCTCCAGCCATGGGGAGGCTCGGAGTGGGGATTGCCCCATTTCGAGCCTCCTCATTGGCTAAGGGGCCACCGCGCCCTCCACCAGGAACAAAAGGCACGTACGTGCGTGGAAGGGATTCCCCGCCTGGTAATTTCCCAGCGAGGGCCAATCAGAAAGCTTATTGCATTCTGCTTGACCCTCGCCGGGTACTAATGTTGATTAATGCACACTGTCATCTACAATGCTGCTAACATATGTGACTTCATGATCACTCACAAATATTTCATTTTTATCAGCCCCCCACATATACTCATGACTTTGACATCTGCATGACACCAGGGTACAGCATCCAACATATTGACCACAAAGGGACGGTAGGTGAGGTATGGCACTTATACACACATTTGACAGGACCTGTTTTAGGCTCAGCCAAACAGCTGTGAACTCCTTAGAGCTTCTAAATGGCATCTTCCACTACCACATAAACAGACATGCACATGCCATCTGATCTACTGCCCACCATAATGACATTTTCCACCTCAGCATCAATTGCAAATTCAGGAAACATCGTACTTGGGGCCTTCAATCTGACAGGGAGCCAAACCCCAGAAAGCATCAGATACACGCTCCTACAACTCATAGATTCCCCGGACATAAAACAAGATCTATTCACACCTGGGGATGGGCCATTGGCCAATCAGGTGGCTCGAACAGCAGGCGAGATTATACATTCTGCTCCCATTCTTCCAGCCACCGAGGCCCTTTTTAAAAAGACATTTTATGTGGTGAGGCAACAGGAAGCCTCTCCTGTTGCCTCCCCATTCCCCTCTAAAATAATCTCAACCCCTTCTCAACCCGCTCCCTCCCCACTTACCCACAAGACCGGTGCTTAATGCACTGGTCCACCGCACCTCCAGCTCCGGCTGCCGCCTTGGAAATGAAAAATGAACTAAGTCCCCTTTCCCTATGGTGATGGCCATATTGTATTAATTATTTTATTTTTTTCATTTGGAGATTGGTGTCACTTATGGCAGCCAATCTCCAGAGGAAAAAAAAGAAAGCCATTCACACCCCAGATGAACTCCGGGGTGCAAATGGCTTTAACACCCCAGTGTTGGGGTGGGGGGGGGGCTTGAACATGCAAAGCTCGGACCTACTATGGCTCACGCTTCTGGGTCGTTACCGCCCATGCCTGCACCCCTGCCAGAGCGTGAAAGACATTTTAAACCCTACCCACATTCGAGGAAACATACTCTTCCTCGTCTTCTCAGCTTTCCCACCAATATAATGTCTTAGCCCAGTTTGGTGGAAACACCATGCTGCCACCCCATCCTCTTTAAACAAACCCTTCCATCCAACTAGGACAAGGTAAGTCCACCATGTCATTGTGTTGCTCCTTTAAGGACTTCCCCTTGGAAGTACTAGAATACAAACCAGCAACTCTAGCCAACCCCAAAAGACACAACGTTGACATTCTTTTATAAACTCTCAACCAAATAATAATGGACCTGGTTGATGCACATGATCCCATGCATCAGGGCTAAACCCTTTGCCCCTTGGGATTGGGAACAATGAACCAACAGTAAGTGCACCATTTGGTGACTCAAACAATGCTGCAATTAAACATAGACGCATGAAGACCTTGTCACCCTCAAGGCTTCATGCAATAAAAGATGGTCGAACATCATCAAAGCCAAAACCACATATCACTCATCAACTATCTCAAACCCTTTGCACGACCCGGTCATACCTGAGTCCACAGAAAAATATAGCATTATTAACAGCCTTATCAGATAGATTACATACAACAACAGCATAATACTGCAAAATAGAGCATGACCAGGACTCTATCCTGCAGTGCATAACACAAAACAGGACCGGATTCACTCACCGAACCACCAAGGAACTTGTTGCAAACTTTGTGTCGTAAACCATCCATATACACAAATGGCACCCGCACTGCTGCCATCCTGAGCCATACAAAGGGGGTGGTTTCACCCTTTCCCAATAGTGAATGCCTCGCTCATGCAAGTCATCTTCTCTAGAACCCTAAAAAGAGGACTAATCCATCCTCTCCCCAAAAGCCCAACATGGATCCAGACAAATTTGTAAAATACTGGCTGATTACTAGCCTCCTACTCATTGGAGAAATCATTGAGAAGACAATTTCCAACCAACATGATTGGATTAAAAAACATTAAATCTTTTTTTCAAACCGAAATAGTACAAAAAAGAATCAACATCCATGTAATAGATGATACTCTTCAAATCACGGACAAATGTGTCTCATGCCTCATGGTCTTCTTTGACCTCTTTGCTGTGCTTGACACCAGTGACCACCTCACACTGGCCAGCTAACTCACAAGCAGAATGGCAGTCTCTGAATTAGTTCCCAATGAGTTTTCATATTACCTCTCAGTCAGGCACCAACCCGTACAGCTGAGTAACTTCAGATCAGACATCTGCCTGGTCACCTGCAGAGTTGCACAAGGCTTAACTCTCTCCATGGTGATCCTTAATCAATACATGTAACCATTGGAATCATTTCTCAATGACCTTGACATCTCAATCTGTCAATAAGCAGATGATGGCAAATGATATCTAAACATCAGTGCTACCCAGGAGATCTTATGCCTCAGGAATTGCCTCACCTCCAAACAAGCCAGGATTCCAAGCACATTCCTTAAGTCCAGTCCCACAAAGAAGGAATTTGTCCAACTTGGCCACCCATCTAAATTAAAGGATGGCTCCTCTTGCTTCCCTCCTGCCTACCGTCACGCCTTTCCAGAGGCAATCTGGACCGCGACATTGCTCTTGCAGTCCAGGAAATAACTCAAGACCTCACTCATCAATCAGTACCTAGGCACTGCCTAAGCTGCTTGCATGCCCGCATCACATCCCATCCCATGCCACATATTGTAACCCCTCCAATACTTCATATGTTACCCTCAATGACATGTACAGTGCTCTGTTGCTTCCTAGCTAGTTTTGCAATATATGAAACCCAAATGTATTCATTCATATTCACTCATTCATTCAATTCATTCATTCACTCAAACAAACTCATTTAAAAAATCACTCTCTGACCAACTCCGTATTTTGAGTCAGATTTCATAAGCTAGCTGGCATTTTAAAATACAAAAACAATACACTGCTAAATCTTTATTGTTATAATATTTGGAGAGCTATTGATGTAATTACATAATAGTGTAACTGTAACCCTATCACCTTAATAGTTATTAAGCACCTGCTGGAAGTGGTGAGCATTTAACCTGTCTGAATATTCACAGAAGGGATTTTTATTGAATCTCTGACTACTGCAGTTGATGAAGCCCAGATATAAAACTTGCTTGGCCACAGCACGGCACTGCCATTACAATGCGGCCAGGCACCCTTATGTTCTGCTCCCAATGTACTATTCTGGTGCAGGGCAAAGGGCCGTTCGTCAGCTGCCTCATGAATATTTATGAGGCAACTTTTCTGTTGGCGCCTAATGGCCCACAGCAGCGGATTCAGGGAAGGAGGCCCTCCTTGCTATCTCCTACAGTTGCAAGGGTTGCAATGAAAAAAAGCTGCTTATGGGGAGTTACAGGGAAAGGGGGGCTACCTGTTCACCGCGTCCCTTTCTTCTGCAAACTAGGAAAAGTTGGACCACTGAACTAGAAAATGTGTCTTGCGAGAGCAGGAACACATTCTGTGCAGTTTAGCATATTGGTGGTTCGGAACAGAGGTTTCGCTCTCAAATCCTCCAGAGAGAGATTGCGCTCAATGAGGAAAATAAGGAGATTCTGCTGACAAAATCTCGATTTGGCCACCACTCATATCCTCAGCTTCAGTTCCAAATGGAGTCAAGAGCAGACCACGTCCAGTGCATCGATAGACGCTAACGACTAGGACGGAAAACTGCAGCAATCCAGCAGAGGAATATGGTGATCTTGCCGTCATTACATTCATGAACATTGGCGAGACTCATGACTCAATTTCAAGTTGCTGCCACGTAAGGCTGAGTTAGTAAGAGACGCCTTACTTCGGGTGAAAGTTCATCTGGGTCTATGTACGAGTATCGCTGGAAGAGGTGGATTGCATCAGCAAAGGGTTGGAGATGTACTTGGATTTCATAATATGTGTAGGGCAAATCACTGTACGGATGCCCAGTAGCACCAAAAAGTACCAATAATGGTAATATTGTGAGGAACAAACTTCAAATGGATGAATCGGAAATTGCATATCCTTTCACATAATGGCCGCCTGCAAAAATCCATTCTTGCTGATATCCAACTTATGTCCTATGTTGCACTTTTACAGCATCAGGTGCTCACAAAATGGCGTCAGAAGGCCACACCTAAGGCAAAGGCTCACAGTAAAAAGAAACAGTAGTATAAAATGCTGCAAGTCAAACCCAGTTATGATTCAGAGGGCACTTTATCCTGAAGGGCAAAAGCTTTCTATGAATGGGTCTAGTTAATTTGCCCTACAGAAAGTTAACTGGCCCCTACAGAAGACAAAAACCAGTCGGTCTTGAGGAGTGCGCGTAATAAAGAAATCTTGTTGGACCAAGCAGGCTGCCTTCAGTGGTTCAAGAGATGGATCAAATGACCATCCCAGCAAGTCTGGTACATGGCTAAAGCCATAAATGATCAAAGCCCTACTTGCTGTTTAACACACATATCTGGAGTGTGTTAATCTGTTTCACCTGATAAAATTGTTTCTAATAAGAAGTGTCTCTATTTTATCTGATGCATTATTGCATTGCCATGAACACCGAAGTGAGCCAAGAAACCCTTTGAGGCGACATTCATAAAACCCCTTTCCGACCTGTGAGTGGGATCTGTTTTTAGCAATTTGTAAAATGTAAAAACAATGAGATTGTACATTCCCGAATCACTAAGGTCGCTTGTGGATGCGGAACCAAGCATGTGTGCATGTGGGTAAACCAAGTGCTAGGCTTACACACTTGTGTAGTTGGGGCCTGGCCAATTGGTGTGGCCTGTGAATTTGCAGGCTCACCCCTTATACAGAAAGATATGTATACACATATGTGCTCATCAAGACCCCACAATCTTGGTGTCTTGAACTGTCATAGGCTATGCAGCAAGTAAAACATGTTCCGTCCTCATATTAGGGGGCATCGAGTCAGAACATATCTAAATATCAAGTGCACATCCAACACTTACTTACCAGCACTCACACTACCAACCTTGCCTTCCCACAACATAGAGGTCCCATTTCCCAATAGCGGGGTCAGATGTTGTGAAGCACTGGTAAGTGAGTCCATGTCTACTATCATTTTGTGAAATAGACCAATGTTATCCAAATACCCAGTAGGCTTAGAATGTTCTGAGAGACCGTCTTTAACATTCCATAGAACAGTGGAATAGAGAGAAATGTATTGCGCCTGGTTAACAACACCACCGCCAATTCGAGAGTGGGTGGGTGATAGAAATGATTTCAAGTAAGAAAACTGTGTTAAAAGATCATTTGACCTGTGGGCAAAGGTCTTTTAAAGATCTATTCACAAAAGACCCACCTAGACATTTTTGACACGACTGACCAAGTCATTGTATGTTGCAGCCAGGTGTTGATACACCTGAGTTGCAGTACTTTCAACCCTAATTTGCTGGAGGTAGAACACTCAACATTTCTATGGGAGTCTTGAAAAGCATGCAGAGAACGTACTGACCTGTTCATCACCCCCGCTCGCCGAACGGCACTCTAATTCAAGTGACAAGTGTAGTGGGCTGCACTTTACAGAAGCAGGATACATAAAGTGTGGGTGTGAGTGTGAGAGAAAGTAATCTGTGACGGTGTACTCATCTGAGTTACTAAAGTGTGTTGTGTAGAGGCACCACTTACTCATCCAGATTTATAGAGGGCATACACCGCTCTGAGTCCATTCTGCCAAAGGTGAAGACAATATGCTTTCTACCTAGGTTTATTTCACCTCTATGGCTGAATCACCTCTGAACCACGTTGTGGTGCACTTTTGAGCATAGTACAAAGGACCCTTTGCGCAATGTGGTTCAACCTCTTGACAGACAGGATTTCACCGCAGCAGACCTTCCGTAATTGCCATCACAGATACGGTCACTAGACATGAAGCAATGGGGGACCCCTCTGCCCCCAGCAGAAAACATCATAGATTTGATGATTACAGATGGACAACTTTTTTGACATTGATTCAAAATCAGCTGTTTTGCCACACAGTTGTTTGGTTTGGCTTTTACAATTGCACATCACTTTTCTGTGGTAACAAATTGATTATTTTTTGTAACAAACATTGTGCTTTTTTTTAAAATGAAGAACCAATCTGTTTTGTTGGAGGTTGACTGTTTTACTAAATTTAATAAATGTGTTTTTGAAGTGTAACTTCTTTAAAAATCTATTTGTTTCTGTTACAAAATAACATTTTGTCAGAAATTGATTGAGATTTTTATGTATCCATTCCTTTTTTAATAATTGCCTCTTAGCTGTAACCATCTGTTTTGTTTTTGATTATTTCCAACCGTAAACATTTTAGGGCAAATGGCATGATTCACGATTTATTAGCACAGTCAGTTTACTGTCAAAATCTGCCAAATACACTTGGGTCAAATTATATGTAGTCACCCCGTCTGATGGCACGGCCATCTCCATCCCCCCTCTCCCTCTTGCCCTGAGATTAGTCACACTCTTCTTTCAACTTGTCTAATAGCATCATAGTCCTGATAAGAAAGTGAGAGCTTCACACATCCACTCGAAGACAGTGTTTAATAATGCCACATTGCAATGCCAAAACTTGGTATTGCTCTCGTATGCCAATTTTCAATATACGCACACCTCTGTGTTATTAGAATGGTGCCTATCTTCTAAATCTACTGGTTTAAATGAACAAACCACTGCTGTTACACATTCCTGATATTTACAAATATTTAGTAATAAGATACAGCATCCTTTCCATATGTTCCCCTGTAAACCTCATATGTTATTTATTTATTTATTGGTCATTTGTATGTGCCACAAGACAAAAAAGGAGGGGGAGGGTGGACATAGGATGAAAAACAGTAACCGTCGTACTAGGCCTTGTGACATTCTTACCATGCATGAGCAGTGACAAAAAGTGCACGGGAGGGTGGAAATAGGGAGCAGTGATGGGGAGGGGGGAGCGCGTTGGAGTGGGGGAGTACAGGAGTGAGGGGCGCCGGATTGACTGAGCAAGTGCTAGGAGGAGCCACAGAGGGCAAGTACAGGGGAAGAGAGGAAGGGAAAAGTGCGATGGACAGGGTGAACCAGAATCAGGCTAGTCCGAGAAGGGGACCCAAGGGCAAGTGCTGGTTATGAATGCTGGAGGGGGGAGGACTGGCTGAGGGGACCTCGCCACTGAAGACTCATAAGGGACCAGGCACCAGTCTCATGCAGCAAGGGAAAATTAGAACGGGAGGGGGAGAAGGAAGGAGGAGGAGAAAAGGAAAGTCTTGAGGATTTTCTAGAACCTAAGAAGATCCGGCTCAAGTCTGACAGGGGCACGGAGGCCATTCCAGAGGGAGGCTCCTGCCGACAAAAGGGATCTACCTCCCACTCTCTGCTTGGAGAAGCATCTGACCTGCAGAGAGTTGGAGATAGAGGACAAAATAGCTCTAGCAGGGAGGTATTTAGGGAGAGAAAGCTGGATGTAGAGAGGTCCCAATCCCCAGACAGCCTTGTGGATGATGCAAAGGGTCTTGAATTTGATCCCTGCAGTCACCAGGAGCCAGTGGAGAGATTGTAGGATGGAGAGATACAGTCCCTGGGATTGAGGACAAGGATAAGTCATGCAGCCCTATTCTGGATTCATTGAAGAGGGCGGAGGGAAGACACAGTCAGAGGAAGAGGCTGTTGCAGTAGTTCAGCCTAGCGAAAACTAGAGCTCTGGAGACATTAAGCTTCTGGGGGAAAGTGAGGAAAGGGAGAATGCCTCTGAGGAGGTGGAGCGGAAAGTTGGACTTCTTGGCAAGGTCCGTGATATGCAGAGAGAAGGAGAGAGAGTAGTCAAAGATGGCCCTAAGGTTTTTAGGGAGTGGACCCAAGGAGGGTGGCCAGAGAGTGGGCGGGGAGGGCAATGAGAGGGATTTATGTCTTTCTGCTATTAAGGCAGAGATCTTTAGCAGAGCACCATGCCTGAATAGCAGTCAGGCAATCAGGTAAGAGAGAGGAAGGGGAGGATGCAGAGGATGGAAGCTTAAAGAAAGTTGAGTGTCATCAGCATAGCATAGGCTAAACTAGTGCAGTTTCTTTTTCCTTTTATTTTCATTCCTTTTCAGACTGTTCTTTAACGGGATTTATATATATTTTAGATGATCCAACATATTCTGCTAAAACAGGTTGCTCCTGTTGGGACAGAATTGCAAGTTTTGCCACAGGTTTCACAGCAGTGCTTTAGCATCAAACCATTAGAGGGGACGGGATCTGTGCTTTGTCCTCTTAGGTCACATTGCTCTTTGCCTGTGTGTCTGGGATGGCCTCTGGAGTGGGATCCAGCCGGGGGCTGCAGGTGATATTCTGTGGAGTGTGGTTTGAGTCAGGAGGTCACCTTTCAGCTTCAGGTCCCATGCAGCAGTGGTTTTTCGGGGAAACACATCTCAGCAGTGGGCGGGCACTGCAGAAATATAATGTTTGTTTGTTGTCTTTTCTTTTGCACACACCTCAAACTGAATTGACTCTTGGTGCTGGCAAGACGTGGTCAGAGTGGCTCGATAATGATAGAAAAAAGTAGGGAGGCTTTGGTGGGGAACCAGAGGAGGAAAAAGGAAGGGCAATTGCAGAAGTTGGCACTCAGAAAGGGAGAATTAAAAGAGGAAGGTTTTGATTGCTCTAATGAATTACATAAAGAATTATATAGGTCTATTTGGGGGCTATCATTCAAACTAGTGCAGCACCAGCATGTCCAAATACAAATACACAAAGGTAGTTGTTACCATGAATTTGTTCGTTTTTTAGGACCCATGAGGGCCTGGGGTCCCTTCTCCCAACCGTGTGTTCCAATATAATGATTTTGGTTTTGGGGATGTTGATCCAGAACCTGTTCTTCTTTATGTATTCCTGCAGTTTGTTTAATTGTCGCTGAAGTCCAATGGGTGTTTGGTTAATTAAGACCAAGTTATCTGCATAAAGAAAGTGTCCCACCGACACCCATTGAACTTCGTCGGAAACGATTTTACCTTATTCAGGGTTGCCCTTAGGTCAGAAATAAAAGAGTTCTGGTGCCAAGGGGCACCCTTGTTTGAGACCACGCTTTATTTTTATCGACTCTGAGGGCTGCCCCCTTGCATCCAACTTTACTCTTAAACTTGCATCAGAGTATAGGGCCTTTATTGCTTTTAACAGCCCCCAAAGGTATCCTCCAACCTCCAATTTGTCCGACAGTAACTGTCTGTCAACTGAGTCAAAGGCCTGCTCAAGGTCCATGAAAGCCAAATATTTTTCTTTTTTGCTCCTTAGGACTCTCGTCTTCAGGATATTGAGGAAGAATACATTTAGATTAGACTCCACCTGCTTCACAAAGCCCGACTGATATAAGTCAAAGCCTGCTGAGCTGGAGATCTACTTACTCAGTCTCTTTAGGAACAGGGCCGCATAGATTTTCCCAATCACGTCCAGCAGGGCTATGGGCTGATAATTACCCGGGTTGTCCCATATTCCCTTTTGAAAATTCAGGACTAATATTGATTCCGGGACTCTTCCCAACTCCTCAATCTTCATGAAACAGACCCATAGAAAATCAGCCCATGCACGAGGCTCGCTTTCAGCATAGCATTGGTTAATCCATTCGGCCCAGGTTCTCCAGAGTTAATCACCCTGATTCAGTTCACAGATGTCATCTCTCTCACAACCCCTAGCCCATGGTCTCCCTTTAAATGGACTTGCACCCTCACTCCACTCAACAGGATTGTCAAAGAGAGAGGTGTAATGCTTCACCTATACTTGTTCAGATATTGTGACCTACTTGGATCGCTCTGGAATCCGACCCCACTGAATTAATCAGTTTCCAGGTTGTTGGTCTTTTCATCGAAAAAGAACCATAGAAAAGGAAAACCATCAAACACAATCCAACAAAAATAAATGCATTGAGATACTATATTTTACATTTAAAGTATATATCCATCGAAACTTGTCTATCAAATATAGAAATTGACAAATTTCGATGGGCATGTACCCTTTAAATGTCAAAGACAACAATTCCATGAATTTATTTTTGCACATTAAAACGTTACATGGAGCTGAAGTTCTGAAATCTTCAAAGTAAGTAACGTTTTGGTGTTTATTATTTAATGGGGGGTCCACCCCAACCACCCCAACCCCCGTGGGCACCCCCTCAACCCTATCCCAAACCCTAACCCTAACCCTATCCCTAACCCAAACCGTAACCCAAACCCAAACCCTAACCCAAACCCTAACCCAAAACCTAAACTAATCCTAACCCTAACACTAATATTCGATTTAAAAAATCCATCGAATTTTGTTCAATGAAAATGCATTTCGATGGAAAGTATTTTGTATGAATAAAATTCGATGGATATGAATTCAATTAATCCATTTTCGATGGATATTCTAGATACCCAGTTTCCATACCTCTGCTATGTTCTTGTTCTGCATATTTAGCAACATGGTTTCCATGTCACATTGGACCAACCTCCATTTGTAAGCTCTTACCCAATTGTACTTCTGTCAGAGCTTTTTCAATTTCTCCCCCATCAAAGGACCCTGCTCTAACTGTATTTGTCTTAAGTCTGCTCTAAGAAGCCTTTTTTTCCCCTCGTCATGTTCACATTATAGACATGTTTTGGGACAAATACCACCTTACTGGAACACCCCACAATGCAGGAGAAGTCCAACAGAAGTCTAGGGTAGTTGATATCTTCCAAACAGTCGAACCCTGAAAGACTGCTTCCCTGACCCCACAATCTCTTGTCTAAGAGTTTAATCTCCCTGGTTGACATTCACAATCTATTGCGTCCCTGTGTAACTTCTATTTGGGGGTAAACATTTTTTTGAGAGCAGCTAAGTAAGTAGAACAACACATGTATAGAACATTATGGTCACTTCTCTACGTCACTATGATTCCAAACTTCCCACTTACAAACACATAATCAATTGTGCTTGACTTTCTAACCCCTTTCCATGTAGGTTCTCCCAGAAGGTCCAATTCCGCTCAACCATGCCGATTCCCCCAAACACCTCCCTCATATTCAGCCCACATTCAAAATCAGAGACATTAAAGTCCCCACAAACTTTGATCTCAGAGCCTGGGTAGCCTTCCAAACACTTATTAAGGGTGTTTGCAAAGGTTTCTAGGAAGGTATTATTTCCTTTATCCCCTGGTTTCCAATAAACATTGCATAGATACTATGTAATATTCCCTTCCACACTCAAAGGCAGATTCGATCAACACCATCTGTATATATGGATCAAGGAGTTCAATCCCCACTACCTCCATGTTGCTGTCCATCTCCACCAGCATCAAAAGACCAGAAGACAGCCTCCCCTTTACTCCCTTCAGGGCCGGGTTGAGTATGACTGAATACCTTCCATTATCGGAGGGACTCACAACCAGGTTTCCTGCAAACACATCACAGTGGGAGAGATTGTCTGGGGTACTCCTAATCCAAAAAGATGCCTAAAACCAAATGTGTGCCATGAGATTAAGGTGACCTCCCCCTCCCTTGGTACCTTTTAATGTTAATATGCCCATTTTTACCACTGATGCCTGAGATAGCTATGCCACAAGCTCTACTCATCTGAGCCCAGATTTGTTTTAGCTCCTCAGATCACTTTCCTCTGTGTATCCTGTCGCCCTCCCACCGTTATAGAGAGTGGCCTCGATACACCCTCCCTCCCTTTCTGGGTACTGGAGCGGCTTACCTTGTCCAGCCTCCCTTGCCTATTGTTGTCCTTCCTACCCTCGGCTATCCCCTCAGCCCTGCCCCCCTTCACTGACCACTACTGTCTTTGTGCCATCCTTCCCCTACCCTTCTCTGAGACCTCTTGTCCCTCAGCCCCCACTTTGTCATTTCCGTTCCTAGATGTATCTAAGTTTGTCAAATTGCATCCCAGCAAGAGTAGCCCTTCAGCTTCATCTAACAACATCCCCTTCACAAGAATAAAAGATAAGTAAATGTGGACTTTGTCCACACAGTTTTCATAGGGGAAATTCCACCTGGTCAATATCCCTGGTTTCGATAGACCTGAGCCTCGGTATATAACGAAAGAGTCTCAGTAGATTCTATCTGTTCAGGATAAGGCCGTCTGACAAGCTAAACAGCTTTTCCAAACGTAGACCATGTTTGAGCTCCTTAGTGATCTTAACCAAACCTCTTTCAGTGTCACCGCTCGGTTTATCAGGCATGAACTTTGCCCCATTCAGCCCCCCAACTTGGTCAAAGTAAGGTTTGTGTTTGTGTGTATTTCGGTGCTCATAGGCTGAGCACCCTTCCCCCACTCCACCTTTGTCCGTTGCACGCTGGTGGGCATCATGATCTTTATAGCCAACTTGTTTTTGGTCCTGATTTTGCATCACAACACAGGTCTTTATTTGCACACAGAGAAACCATAGATTACCAATTCTCAGTTCTTATAAGGGATACAGCAAGCTGATTGCGAAAGGGCAACAGCAGGGAATACATGAAATGGAGTCTCACTGAACTCGACCTTGAGGCACACTATAGAAATTCCATACCAGACCCCTGAAGGCGCCTTCTGTAGCTGGAGCGCTCCGGTGCTGTCCGTGTAGGTTCAAAGGGCTACCTATTCTGAGGTAAGGGAGCAAAGACACCATTCCTCCTCATAAACCACAGGGGCAGCCAAGCCATGCCCTCGCGTTCAAAGCCACTGGAACACAAGAGTGTAACTGTCCTCAGAAAACGCTTAATGCTCACATAAATCAGGCCCTTTCAGATTTCAATATCGCGACGGAGTGCACTGTCACAGCGATGCAATGCTGCTTAATCCGCAGTGGACCACCGGGCCATAGATCCCATCAGGCCACCAACGCTACGGAGTGTGAGTGTCATGGTCAGGGTTGTGATACTCAAATCCTCTTGCTCCCAAAATCAAGCACCACAAACAGCGAAGATCCATCCAACTCTAGGGACCCCAGCAGCCCGAGTGGGCAAAGGCGCACCTTCCAGCGGGTACTCTTGCACCTGCTTCCACAGGGAGAACTTCGGGTCTCCTCTCTTCGTTGTGTAGGAAGGAGAAAAAACTGTGCACAGGGGCCTGCAATCAGTCACCGGCTCAGCTCGGGCAGACTCCTCCACTCCATCAGACCATATCCGCCATCTTAATACCATCTAGGTGGCAGGTTTTAAAGATGGTAGGCCACAATCCGGCACATCCTGGGGCCGCAGAGCAGGTCCCTTCTCCGCCCAGCAGAACAATTTCTGCTGCCCTTCAGGGCAATAGGATTTAGGCTACCAGGAGGTGGCAATTTAACACTGCGTTCCCATGAAACCCCCTACTGTACACACACAGAAATATTTAGATCAGGGCATGATGAGGGTTGCTGTCAGATGAATACTCCCCCTGCCAGTAGATAAGATGGCAGCAGCACTCCTTCTGCTTTCTCTGATATTCCACCACCTGCTGCATCTCATTTTCTGTTTCTTTGCGGGTGGAACTCTAAATTTGGTCTCAAACCCTTCAGTATTTTGGTTCTCTATGGCACAAGCCCTAAAGTAGAGGGCGGAATCATTAACATGCAAAATTGCGAGGTGACCTCACAAAAAGGGGAACCCAACTTAATTTGGCAAATTTAATTCAAATGGATTTTCCAAATCAAAGAAAGCCCACATGTCATTTGAGCATTTGCCTTTTAGAAAATGAATCATCAGCACAGGAAAAATAATCAGACAGATGAGATTTTCTTACCACGTTGCTGGTCAACTATGAACAATGCACTCCATTTAAATGAAAAAATGTGCATTCAAATGTTAGCCTCAAAGCAAAATACCAGTATAATACGTTTACACACTTTTATTACACTATCATCTGGGGAAGTGTCTGCCCTGGGAACACGATGACCTGGGTCCAAATTCTGACACGGGAACTGTTCAAACATATAGTAAACCATTAAATGAATAAGGGTGCAAACTACCATGTGTTATTCCCTGCCTTAACATTACTTGTACACTAGCTGCTCTTAGAGGGTGTGTGAAGGTCTGCCCGCATGGATCCCCCAATCCTGTTTCTTTCCACCACTGTAGACAAGTAGACCCATCACAAGTTTTCCATTCATTGGGAAGTGTATCAAGAAAGTAGTTGAAATCCAACCACTTGACATAGTTGATCAGCTTGGCCTTCTCTGTGATTGGCAGTCTGGCTTCCACCCCAAATGCAGCACTCACACTCCAATATCCAAGTGGTTGACGATGTGCCCAGAACCACTGGCCAAGGGGACTTGTGCCTCCTAGTCCTCTTAGAATTCATGGCTGCCTTTGGCACAGTTGACCACCTAATACTCCTCTCTCTCCTCGCTGACATTATTGGCCTCTCTGCATTTGTCCTAAAATGGTTTCCGTCCTGCATTTATTTATTTATTTATTTATTTATTTATTTATTTATGTATTTGTATACAGGAGGAACAATGCTCTTTTGATCACAAAAGAACGTACAATAGATGAAAAATTGGATTTGACGTGAAGCAGTGAGCTTCTTACAATGGGGTGTGTTTGAGGAACATTCTGACCAGGTTGTGTAGGAGAGTAAATGGAACAGTCATTAAGGACAATACACAAGTGGATAAACATAGATTAAGGACAACCAACATTGGATATTTTTAAGTAAACATAGATTAAGGACAACCAACATTGGATATTTTTAAGTGCAGGTAGGTGGTATGGCCAGCTGTGCTCAGGATGTGGCCATGATGGGTGAAGAACTAGAGTGGAGGCAGAGGAAGTGAGGGACTGCGGCAGATTAGAGGCGAGATAGGTTAAGAGGGTAACTCAGAGGTGAGTGGGTAGTCTTTTAGTTTGGTTTTGAACAAATCTGTGTGGACTGTTTCTCAGATGTCTGGGAGAAGAGAATTCCATGCAAGTGGAGCAAGAAGAGAGAAAGAGCGGAAGTGAGAGGAAGCACACGGAGGGCGCCGAGCCACGAGGGTAGTCGAGGAGGCAGATCAGAGATTATGAGAAGGCTTGTAGAGTTGGATAGAGGAGGATAGATACAGTGGTGCCTTACCGTGGATAGATTTGTGAACCAAGACAAGACATTTAAATCTGATCCTGTTTTGCATCGTCACCCATCCAGCCTGGTGACAGTAAGAGAAAGTAGATGTGAAGTGAGGGAGTTCAAAGAGTCCTGGTAGCGAAGTTAACGATCTGTTGAGAGGACAGAAAGGATAGTTGCGCAGACCAAAGAGGATGCTGGCAGAGTAGTCTAGTTATAGAAGACAAGAGTTGTTAAGAGATGCTTGGCAGTGTTGAAAGGAAGGAGGTGCCTAATTTTACTCGTATTTAGAAGTTTGAAGTGAGTTGCTGTTGCAGTTTTGGGGATGAAAGAGAAGTTGTGAGAAGGGTCATAGATGACGCTGGGGTTTGTAGCTAAAGTAGAGTGAGGAAGACTGTCAAGTGCGAACTAGATAGGCAGAAGAGATAAGAGAGATCTTTTGGCAGGGAAGAAGAGCACCTCTGTTTTGGTAAAGCCATACAATGTCTAAAGGCAGAGTAACAGTTGGATGTTTTGATAGAGAGATCAGGAAAAGAGAAGAAGATTTGAGTGTCATCCTGGAAGAGTTGGTTTGAGAACCCAAAGAATGAGATTAGTGCCCCGAGAGCAGAGGTGTAGAGTGTAAAGGGGAGTAGTCCCAAGAGAAACCAGCCCATACAGATGTCCTCATTCAGATCCAATGGAATCCCAGTCATCTTTGGGGTCCCTCAAGATACCATCATCTCCCCAATTGTATTCAGTCATTGGGAACTGTCCTAAATGCTCCCAACATAGATATCCATTTGTGCAGTTTAAGGCCAGTGGCCCCGAGGAGTTGGCTCACCTCTGCAAATTTCTGGCTACCATCCAAATATGGGTGTCAAACACCTACCTCCAACTGAAGTCCAACAAGTCTGAAGTCTGCCTCCTCTGTCTACCCACCAAACAACAACTGGCGCAACAATGGTTAGATGACATTTTGCTGGAAGGCTTCACCTCTCCGCTATCAAATTCAGCTAATTCCTAGGCTTCATTGCCGACAGTAGCCTTCCTTCCAAAAGAACAATGCCAGAAATACACAAACTACATGGCTATAGATCAACACACTGCGCAAAATCAAACCCTCCATGACCTGGTATGACTTCCACTCAGTGGACGAAGTCCTTGTGACCGCACACATTGACAGGGTAAAGACCCTGTTTAATGGCTTCAAGCCACCCAACTTCCCTTCTCAATAGAGCTCCCCACGCTGCATCAGGTCTCATTTCAGGTGCCTGCAAATTCGACCTTATCTCTTCAACACTGAAGAAGCTTCCCTGGCTCCCACCCGCTGACAGGATTATAGGCAAAATTGAAGGTGCCGCCTGGAACGCAGACTCGAATAGAACATCAAAATATTTGGCAGATAACGTCACACCACTGGAGACTGTGGGACCTCAGGTAGCAAAACTAATAAAAAGTTGGAGTTTACGCTAGCCCGTAAAGAGAAGAGACTCGAAACGCCCCCACCATCCTAAAGTTCTGTGAAATACTACAAACATGTCTCATTCAACAATACCTGCTGAACCAATACAAACCTTGCCCTCTCTCCATCAACATTTTGCACTACTGTATAGCCTTTGATATCTGTTCGGAGCCTGCTGACGCAGGTTCGAATCCCAGCAGGGCCATACTCAGGCTTTCATCCTTCCAAGGTCAATAATGTGGGTAATTATAAGCAGCACTCAGAGCCCTGAGGATTCATAGCGCCATATAAATGCTAAATTATTATTATATAAAATGCCAAGCCTCATGATGGCACTCGTGTTAAAGCGCTGTGCTGCTCTTGAGCTAGGTACAAGCTATAAGAAATAAAGTAAAAATAAAAAAAAAAACAAATAAATATATATATATATACATATATATATACATATATATATATATACATATATATATATATATATATATATATATATATGTATATATATATGTATGTATATATATATATATATATATATATATATATATACTCTTCAGCCCGCCGTCATAGACTTGTGGCTGAATAATCCTACCTGTTAGCAGTCAGCCGCTAGACTGGCTCCAATCTGTTTCTATGTACATGGAGATGTGGGATCTAAAGCAGAGGACCCACTACTCTAAATGAGCCCTCCCAATGGCACACTATGCCAGTGTTCTACTAAAGTGACAAAACACGACCACGCTGGCTCAGTTTTTCCACCACCATCAAAACAGAATGGAAAGAGAGCGCTCCCCAGAAAGGCACGTGCGCGCAGCATGGAAACATGCCAGATATCAATTGGTGCTGTGAAACTCAATAAGGTGAAAGGGACGGCAGCACTTTATTGGCTGCACCGAAATATCAGATCAATAGCAAGTAATTGGACATCACTTTGCATAGAAGAGAGTGCAAGGGCTGCCGCAGCAGAGTGAGTTATGGCGACTATTAATCACTGCCTAACTCTTTCATCAATGTAATTTTCTTCAATCAACTTGCAGTGGTATCCAAAGTGTAAGGCGGGAGGGGGGTGGAGGGGTTCGCTCTCCTCTCCCTGCAAAAGATGGAAATGAAATGCTCTTTGATTCACGAAATGGCCGCCGCTCAACTCGACTAAGCATTTCTTCGCCATATCGTCTCGCTGAGGATCGTTTACAATGTCATGAAATATAAAAAAAATGTGCAGTCTGCAAGAAATCCCAAAGTATTTTGAAAAATGATAGTAAATAAACATTAGTAGCAAGAGCTTTAGGCGCCAAATCTCCTCGAGTAGGCCGAGCTCTTGTTTTGTGCCACTGTCTGACTTCTTTTCTCAACTTTGTTTTATTTGCAGTTCACCCGCAGGGCACAGAATACAGATGCAAGGCTGTGGCAAAAGAAACATTAAACAAAGATGCAAGCGCAGATGCGAAACATATGTGACTCCTCCCCAGAGAGGAGTAGAAAGAACATGACCAGAAAAGTAGAAATATGATACTGTATCAAAAAAAAGTCCATCTTAAATAATTCATTTTTAAAAAAAAACTAAACAATACACGTAAATGCTTTTTAAATAGAATGTTTATGTTCAAAGACTAGGCTGCATTAAATGCAATGCACAGACATAAAGATCTGACTGATGTTGATGACAGGCATTTTATTATTATTATTATTATTATTTCTGTTTCATTAAGCTCTGCATGCAGAAAGGAATCATTTAAAGCGCAATGTAAGGAAGGGGGCGTGGTTGCGCTTCATGCTGTGACGGGGCGGCCCGACACAAATAACCACTATGACTCACCAATAAGGTTCCATGGGTGTTAATTTGAATTCTTACAAACTATTGGCTGTGAGTCTGATGGGAGACTTTCGGGGCCTACAGGTTATTGAGGGAAAGTGGCGCTAGGGCCAGCCCTCGCTCTCTACTTCCTGCCAGTGTATCCCCTCCATAGCTCAGGTGTCCATAATAGGGATGTTAGTTTCTCACCAATGGGGACACCTCTCGGTCTGTCAGCTGCTTATGCTGTTGACGGTGGGATTTTCTCGACTTTCCCTGGCCTACCCCACTTAGTATCCTGGGCAGTTAGGGGTGGTGTCTTCTCTCAACCAGTGTGATCCTCACTCCTTCCACACATGTTATTATCTGACCCTTCACTACGCTGGGATCCTAAGATGTTCTCCTCCCACCATGTAGCTATCCCTCCGTTTCCTCACTTCACCTTTTCACCTCCACCCTTTCACCTTACTACTCTTCTTACTCCTGTTTTTACCTTACAATCATACCTCCAACTACCTCCTATGCCTATTTTTGTTGTTATCTTCTCTTCCCCCTTCCTCTTATGATACCTCCACACTCCTATTACTCCTCTGCTACCTGTTGGCACTACTACCTCCTCTCTACTACTACCACTGTCACGCACTACTGCTGTCCTCTCCTTCTACTGTGACTTCCACATACTAACACTTACTACCCTCGACTACTACCAACTGCCACTTCCTACTCCCATTACCACTCGACTACTCCCACATCTCCTACCACCTCTACTACCAGTACCACTCTTCTACTCCTACTCTATCTTTATTCCTCACACTCTCAACTCTCCACTCTCAAAAACACAAATACTCCCCAAACCCACAGCTTCTGCACTCTGGTCGCTCTCGCCTCCTCTAGTCTCTCAGAAGTACTCCACCGCCTCCTGTCCTCATCCATCTAACCCACACTAAGCCACTCACACACTTACCTAAATACCCCACCCAGTTCCAGTATTAGCCACTTACCTTATCCAATAGCTTACCTTCTTTGAGGGGGTGTGAAAGCTATGGGGATGGCTTAAAGGGGATTGTTAGCCCCCCCTGCCCCCTTCATGCAGTCTAACTGCCTTTTCAACTTTCAGCAAGGGACTGTCAGGCCTTCCTGGGGGCCTTTGTTTAATAATATCACTGGTGGGTTAGTGGATTCCCCAGTATGCATGGGCTCCAGCTGACACTGCAACCTGGAACCGCGCTCTTCTCTTGTTGCAGTGGTTGATGTTGTCCTGGCCGCTGCATCCCTGAATGTAGCACCCGATGCCTCCTCCGTCTCTTTGACCGTTGTAGTAACACTTGCGGTATCCCATTGCATAGTACGGTCTGCTGCTGCACAGCCCTGATCGCCATCATCCCGCTCTTCAGCTCCTTGCTGGCGCCCTGCTGCTGGCTTCTGCACTGCCATCATGCCATGTAAGGAGGCTTTGGGAGTGGGCCTGTCCTTGCTCAGGCACCGGGGAAAGGAGTTGGGGTGCATCTTCCTCCCTCCTCAGGCTTTGTCACAATGCAAAAAGGAAGCATTTCAAAGTGCAAGGGAAAGAAGGGAGAGTGGTTGTGGTGCATCGGCTATGTCCAGGTGAGTGGGTAGTGTGGGTTAACTCAAGGATACAGAGAATCACAAAGAGGGGTGTAATTTACAGCGAGACCTTGTGGCCACATTCCTGATACTACGATTACATTAAAGCCATGAGATCATAGAGATTCTTCCAGTTTGTAGATTGTCTAAGCTTGTTGGAGTGCTCAGTGTTGTTGACTTCCCTTCTGATTTGGTTCTTCATGCTTCTGGCTGCCCAAAGTTCCGTTTTCCAGAAAGGTTTGGCAGCAGTTGTTAGGGTGGCCTTTTAATAATTTCCTATCCTTGAATTTTGGGTTTGGGTAGTTGTGGGGTGAGGCCCCTCAGTGATATGGAAATGGTATCCTCCTACCGAGCGCTTAATATAGTCTCTGGCCTCTTGCAAGACCTTTTCACAAGGGGCGATTTCTCTCTTCCCAGGAAAGGTGAATAGGCCCCAATTATGGCACCAAGCTTTACTGGCTGCACAAATGAAGAATTGTGAGACACGGGTTCATAGGACCCGGGTTTGGGTCCTGAATAATAAAAACAAAATGAATGAGTGGACATTTCTTTCTACCTCAAGACTTCTAAGCTTGCACGTCTCAGGGTGTTATCTTAGTCTCAATTCTGTCTCTTCAGATAACAGCAGGAGTTTGATCATGTCATCTTCTCTTTAGCAATTGTAGTTAGGAACATCCCTGCTGAAGGAAGCCTGGGTCCTACCGTTACTAAAAAAAAAGTCTCTAGACCCCACCATCCCAAATAACTATAGACCCATCACCACTGTCCCATTCCTCCTCAAAATCTTGGACAGAGCTGACTATATCCAGATTCTAGAATATAACAAAATCTGGATTCCGTCCAGGCCACAGCACAGAGTCAGCACTACTTGATCTGAAAAACCAAATGGACGACATTAGAGACAAGGGAAAATCGGCTCTGCTGCTCCTCTTAGACCGATCATCTGCCTTCGACCTGGTTGATCACCTGGTTGATCACAGTATCCTAAGTCACCATCTCACCTCTGTAGCCGCCTTCTCACACAAAGCAGCAGCCTGGATCACCTCCTTCCTTGAAGGTCGAGTAATGAAGGTATTCTCGGACCAAGCTAGCGCAGCACCCACTCCCATCAGCTGTGGAGTACCCCAAAGCTCTTGTGTCTCTCTCACGTTGTATAATATCTTTAGTAAGCCCCTCTTTGACCTCCTAGACACTCAGGGTATTATTTACACAAATTACACGGATGATACACAAATACTCCTCCCACTATCAGGTAACTACACTCAAGACTCTGCCTTGCTAAACACCACATACACCACCATGCAGGCATAGATGGCTACCCATGGCCTTGCCTCAATGATGAAAAGACAGAACTACTTCTGGTCGGCCCACACTCAATCCTAAACAAACTGGACGCAGATTACACTGCATTTAATATAGACGGCATAATGATCACAGGATGACCGCCTGTGAAGACCATTGGGGTTCACTTAGACACTACCCTCTCCCATCAAGGCCATATCCTCATCTGCGGCATATGCCACTAAACTCCTCATCGCAGCCAGACCATATCTATCTGAAGATAACTGCTTAACTATTGCACAAGCAGTGATAGGCGCAACATTGGACTATTGCAGTGAGCTTTTCGCCAGCACATCCTCACACAACATACATAATCCAGATGATTCAAAATAATGCCCTACGAGCAGCATTAAACCTGCCTAGACATCACCATATATCTGAGGCCAGGAAAGCAGTGCACAGGCTTCTGATTCGGCAAAGAATCCTCTTCAAGACACTCACCATTACCCACAGGTGCACATCAAAAGAGGCCCTACCATACCTAGCTCAAAAAATTGTTCCCCATCAAACTGGTAGGCCTACCTGAACACCTTGCACCGACAGGGGGATCCAAGCAAAATTCAAGCGAACCAGAGCAGGAGGCGCAAGTTTCCCAGTCCTCGTTGCAAAACATTGGAACACCCTCCCTCAGCCCCTAAGAACAGAACATTCCTACTGAGCCTTTCGAAAAGCCCTAAAAACCTGGCTGTTTGCCTGAATTAGTTGACTATCGCCCTGCTGTCACTGTCCATATCAGTAGTCTAGGCTTTGTATTTGTACTTGTCTCTGTAACCTATGAGTGAACATTGTCATATTTGTACCTATATGTTGAAACACCTACTCCTATGTACCTACCTATCCATGTGTACCACTGCCTAATCTTGATCTAAGGACTTTCCCAGACTATGGGCTTCACTTAACTGGATTGTAGCACCCTGATGCCTGAGGGCATGTGCGCGCTTTATACATGTCAAAATAAATAAAATATATAAATAAACATTGACTTCAAGTTCCAGTTTTCAAAGGTTCTCTTTTCAATATTCTGTCATGTGGCTCCAGTAGTTTGCCCCCATGTTATAGCATGCATTATTCCTCCTTTCAATCACTCTCTCACCTGACTCCTGTAACTTTGCCTCTAAGGTTCAGCATGCATTTTTTTGTCTTTGAATCTCTATCTCAATTGACTTTTCCAACTTTGACTCCCAGGTCCAGCAGGCAGTCTTTCTCTAGTCAATGACTTTCTGCAATGGCCTCCATGCACATTGCCTTGGTTGTCTGCTTTAGTCCTGGGGCCGTCACCTCAGTTCTTCGTACCACAATGGCCAGTGTGCATGAACCTCGCTGATGTCTTAGTTCTGCTCTCTGTTTTCTTTACATCTCCCAGGATGCTCCCTCATGCACACCATCCATTCTAGAAATATTCTGCCAGCTCTGTGTGGTCCCATTCTCTGACCTTCAGTCTCTTGCTTCTCATTTTGCACCGCTGACCGTGGCCTCACACCCTCCTATCATGTGTGTGTAGTACTCATCTGATCCTCTCTTGTACTCATATGCTCTGTGTTTGATATGCACAAATACTCCATTGCTGGTCTTCATTCCTGGACTCCCCATGGCACTCTCCTACACATCAGAAATTAAGCTTTGTGAAGACTCTTTCACTCCTATGTTTCTCTGTCCTTTTCTAGCAATGCCTTGCCACAGGCTAGTGAATAAAGACTCGTGTATCCGTGCCATCCTTGCTGATTTTCAGACCCATCACATCATTTTTAAGCAACATAACCTGAGCAGGGGGCATTATTGGTCAGGTAATTCCCAACGCGTACTTTAGAAGCCTGAGCAAAACAAGGGGTTTAATGTTAGCCCTGGGGCATTACCTAAATGGTAATGCCCCCTGTGAGAGATATATTGCTATTAGTACCCCGGCATGTTGTACCGCAGTACACATAGGGCCTCATTACACGGTAGGAGGTAACCATGGCGCTAATAGCGCCATGGCTGCCTCCAAAACCTTACCGACTCCGCCCTGGTGAATGGAGCAATTACCGCTCCATTCCAAGGTCGGCGGGACCAGTAATTCCACATTCACCAGTGCCCTTCCCCATTCCCATCTGAGCCCCCATAGGGCTCATTGGGAATGGGGAAGGCGCTAATAACAGTACTGCAAATTGCGGTACCGTTATTAGCTCTAAAGTCCCTTTGCGGGTCCTGTCCCTAACGCCTGGAAAAAGCAGGTGTTAAGGGAGGACCCGCAAAGGGAACTCGTAGTAGGGCGGTAGGGGATTACCGGCACCGGTGCCCTTACCGGTGCCGGTAATCCCGTACCGCCTACCGTGTAATAAGGCCCATAGTGTTTTTATCATGTTTGCTGTTTCTTAACTTGAGAAAAAACTACAAAACAAAATGTGCCACCATTGATCGGGGAGAAGGGAACTACATGTAGTCCCTTCTCCCTTTCCATGGCAGCCATTTCCGAGAAGGAGATGCACCGGGAACAGTGAGGGTTCCAAGCGACGGCGAGGGACAGTGGAGCACAAGGTAAGTAGGGAGGGTGTGGGGGCGGGTTGGGGGTGTGGAAATTCGGGTTTTGTTGGGTGGGGTGTGGAGGGGACTGAGGTACGGTGGTGCACTTGCCTGATTCCTGATGAGGGAGGATGGTGGCCTCCAGCTCCGAGGAGGCTCAAAGCAGGAGTTTTACTGTGTCTTAAGGGTCCATTCTGAGTCTCCTGATTGGCTAGGAGGCTGCCACATCCCCTTCGTCGGGTACTAATTGTCATTGACATAGCACATCCACAGCTGGTGAGCAATACAGTAGCACGAGATGAGGAAATTAAGAGAGTGGCTCAGTCATTAGGGGGTGGGTGGTCATGGATCAGTGGCGGGTTGGGAAAATAGAGGGGGAGGGAGTGGCAGCACAGTATTCAAATGCATTGCTTAAATTCTCTTCTTGAAGCTGCTGCTGCTCAGGTCAAAGGTATTGCTGGTGGTGAGATTCCAGATAGGTATAAGATTGAAAACAAAGCTAATCCTTTCTTACCTAACATTGCATTGTCCACAAGGCTTTCTGGTGCCTGGGTCCAAAACACCTTCAGCTATCCCTATGCAAATAGCTCCCCTCTCAAGCTCTTTGCTCCTCTACCTCTAACTCCCTCAGGGTCAGTCGTTTTTCAAAGAAACAAGCTGGGGGTAGATCTCTGTCTTCGGCTGGGGCCTCCCTCTGGAACAGCCTCCCTGCCACTCTGAAACTTGAGGATCACCATCTCCGGTTCCGGAAGCACCTCAAGACCTTCCTCTTTTTTTCTGTCTTTGCTCCCCCTCTTCCCTGCTGATCTGTTCTCTCTTGGCACCATGCACCTGGCCACCCTCTGTCCTCTGGGCCCAGGTACCTGCTCACCCTGCCACCCTCCCGCACTGCCTCTAGGCCGCCCCTTGTACTGGGGTCTGTATCTGTACCCATACACCCCCCCTTTTTTCTTCCTGCACTTATCAAACCTACCCTGTCTGCTGCCTTAAACCCAGCACTTGCCAATTGCTGGCTGCAATACTACTGTTTGTTGCCTTTATTATTTATTTATTTATTTATCATTATTTATCTGTTTCTCCTTTGCTCCGCACTTTCCACTCTCCCCCTTCCATGCACTTTTCCCCTCCCCCTCTGCCATGCACTTGCACGTTCTCAAAGTCACTGTGCCCGTTTAAGATCTTTGTTTTGTTCTCCCCTGTTCCCCTCACTTGCCTTGTCCCGCTCTTAAACACTTGTGTATGTGCACGATAGAAATAAAATATCAATATCAATATCAATATCCAACACATCATTTTCAATGAAGGGGACTTCCCAGGTCTTCTCACTCCTGGTATTTCTTGTAAGGGTATGTAATGTCATGGTGGTATCTCTTGTAGAGCACATTTATTCTCCCGTGGAATGGCCTTGTGGTGCTAAAGAAGCACTGCAGAAGTATCACAGCAATGCAATGGGCGTATTTTGGGTGACTTGAGTAGTAATATTTGGCCTCTTTCAATTTCTTAAAGTTTAAGTGTAGGCTTGTTGGTTGAGAAGAACAAGGATACCAATGACAAAGATATGTATACTGATTGATAGCTTTAACGTGACCATCAGATATTTGCTGGTTTTGTGGCTGGTTTAAAAAGAATCCTGCTTGTCTCTTTTCGTCCTGTTTGGGAAAATGTTATTTTGTTTCGAAACTCCTCAGATATTTATTTTGGTGAAGAGTTTAAGAGGAGCAGGTAGACACATATACCCTAACTCCTACCTGTCAGGTGTCTTGACCCACGTTTGAATCATTATGCTGCAACATTTGGTGCTGTGGGCTTAGAAAATCCAAGATGGCTGAAAAGCCCACATTTGCGCCAGAATCCAGGAAAACCACGCAGTTTTGCGCACACCAAAATGGTCGCCTGACCTGCCACCCACCAGTGCGAGCGTGATGGCCAGAAGCGCCGTGAGTGAAACGTGGTGCCAAAGGAAAAACAGCAGTGCCGGTTAGCTCAAAAAGCGCCTTGAAATCACCTTTGTTTCTCTGAAATGCAAGCTCAAGATGCCTATTACAAACATTGCAAGATATTCAAAAATCTCACTGAACACCAGCAGACATTTGGAAGAATGTAGTCTTGTGTGCATACAAAATCTGGAAAGATGAAGAGCCTAAAATAATGTTGATAACAAAACTGGCTGAGCTGTGGATGTCAGCAGCTCAAGTGAAATTGGACATAAAGCCACTAAAATCGAAATGTTTAAAATAAATGAGTGATTTACTTTAGAGTGTCACATAGGTTGCAACTGTTTAAATGTCATAGTTTTGAACTTCGAATCAGCGTTCTAGCTGCATATGTCAACATTGTAAGTTTGATTTGCATGAAAAAATACTGGAACAAAAGTGACATTGGGCTGAAACCTGGCTTGAAGAGATTGAATTCTGCCCGGCAACTACCCCTGACAGGAGTTGAAACTTGCCCAGCAACTGCATTCACAGGCCTGGCTACCTTCTGCTGTTCCCACCAAAAGGAGATCACACCTCTCTGATTGAATTAGGGGTGGGGCACCTGGGGCTGCAGGAAACAGAACAATGAGCTTTCCTTGGCTCAGGGAAATGTTAAATTAGGGGGGGGTCGTAAAGGGCTTCCTCTTGGAAGAAACTGGGAGGAGCAGTGCTTCTGGGAGGCACCTGAGCTGGAGGCGGGGACAGACAGAAATCCCCCCATGTGCTTTGGAACCTAAACCACACCCATCTGGGCCAGAGCATAATTTTAAAAAGATGGATAATTCATAGTACGAAATTGTCAAAATTATATAATAATATCATTTATTCTTGTGATTGTTAGGACTCTGTGGTATGTTCCGGAGGGTAGTAGCAGAAAATAAGGTATTACTCCAAATGTCTGTATGTTAAAAATCTGACACTTTATCATCTGATGTCCATACTCCTTGCGCATGTCTGTGTAAATTCTGGAAAGGTTTAGAGGTTGTGTTCTTGATGAAAACGGCAGAATTCTGTCAGAAGTGGACACGGCATCTTATAAGACAGGGATCGGATGATTTGGTGCTACAGAAAATATGTTAACTGGACATATAATATTAGAAAAATTCTACATAGATAAATATGTATTTGGATCAAAAATAGATTTGTGTGCAAATTGACAAGGGGAGGATCCTCTGGCCCATGAACCTACCTCATCACAATGACACTCCATTTCCTTCCCCCAATCAAGGGAGAGAGGAGAGCTTGGCCAATGATAAGTTGTGAGGGGCAGGCTTAGTTATGCCCACGCACACACCCATTTTCTAAAGACATAAAAGGAGCAACTGGGACCCAGGTAGGGACATTCACTTTCCACTTCAAACTGATTTCTTGTGAAGCATTTTGCCAGACCAGACAATATCCAGAAGACTCCAGATCCAGAACTTAGAATCCAGACTCCAGAACTTGTAGCAGAGGGGCCTGAACCACCAGCTGAATCCTTTTTCAGCAGGCCTCAAAATCTTTTGCAACCTAACTCCACTCTTCAACAGCCGGGCTGTGCTGTTTGATTCTGGCTAGAACCCTGTGGCAGAACCCAGAAAGCAGTGCTGTATCCAGAGAGAACCAGAGACCAGACCGCTGTGCAGCGCCAAGAATTTTTGCCGGAACCAGAGATCCAGACACGCAGAGCAGAGAGAACCGCAGCTGAACCTGTCGACCAGATCTGTGACGAGGCCCATTCCTTCCAAAATTAGGTGTGAGTACCCAGCCAGAACTGTGCATAGTCATCTCTTAGTTTAAATAATCTAATTCAAACCATTTTAACCTGTCCAGAACTGCATCATAGAATTGTGTGACCATCCTGTTGATCCAAAATCTTCGACAGCGCATCTGTCATTCTGAAACTTTAATTTTACTTCTGAAAATCTACCTCCACTAAACCGTCTATATCTTTGAAACCGCATGTGCTAGGAACGAGATTTAACTTTCATTTTAAAGCTAAGAATCTAAGCTTTCCAACGAGCCCTAAACTTTCTACTCGTTATAGTTTTTCCGTAATCGCGCTCGACGCACTCAGAAAAAGTGCCGCGAATTGCAACTAGCTCATTTCACCACTTGTAAAAAAAAACACTCTCTTTTGCTTGCAACTGCTGAAATCCGTTTACAACCTGATAATCCCTCATGAATCACTGATAGTCTTGCCTTGAACCAATCTTAAGTAGCTATCACCTACCCTGAATCTCGTATAGGGAATTAAAATCGTGTTTAGCATATTTTTCCCTTCTTTGCCTATCACATTTAAAATACTTTTGCCTGTGTTTAAAATCATCCCTGTTTCTCTAAGCTTGCTGGGGGGAACGGGAACTGAACTACATTTGATTATATTCCTGAGAACTGTGTGCTCTTCTTTCCATCTTTTTATATTGCATAAGGGGGGGGGGTGAATTGCCAAAAGGGGGAAAAGTGATTACATTGTCTTTTGTTGAAATCATATCAAGGTTATTCCTGTGTTGCATTCTTTTCCATCATTGCATTTCCTTGAAACCATAAACGTATTCTCTGCTACCTTATCCTTTCTATACTCATTCCTAAGTAATTGAAAAGAATGTGCAATTGTAACATTACCCATTGTTGATCAACATTATATTCATAAGTGTACTATCAAATATTAATTTATTTATAAAAATGTGATATATATATTGTTTAATTTTTCCAATAAATTTTTAATTGGCAAAACAAACCTACTTCTTGGCTCAGTGAGGTCAGGGGGATTCAAAGAGAGGGGCATTATATAAGGGTTTATCATCCAGATTATAACTTGTCATAAAAATATACAAATAAGGGCTTCCCTTGGGCATCCCAGACTCGGCATTGACTTAGTTGGAGTGCTGAATTGAAGTACCTTAACATACCCCCTCACCACCATCATACTGGAACAGCCGGAGAAGAGCTGTATGTGGGACCCTCTGTTTTGTCCTTTTATTGCATCAAGTGTATGAGGGATGATATGCACTAAGACAACTCTATCAAATGTACCTTTGCACTGAAAGAGTGGAAGGATATCTGAATGAGCCTTTGGACATTATCTAACGATGAGTGAAATCTGATGAGGGCAGAGTGATGACATGAAGAATTATCATTATTATTATTATTAAATTCTTATTATGAAGAAGATATAAGAGGATATACTGAAACAATATGGAAAAATGCTTAAGAGTAACGATGCAACTGAAGCAACAAGAGAAACATGTACGAAATGATAAAGTAATCATTTATGCAAAAATAAGATAAAGTAACTTGATGACCAGTAAGTGTAAATACACAATGGGACTCATTACGAGTCCTGTGGTAACCGCAGTGGTAAAACCGCCTGGTTACCGCCGGACTCATATTACCATTCCGCTTCTGTGATTCCCGGAATTACCGGGTATTACAACCCCGGTTTTCTGGGAATCACGGAGGTGGAATGGTGTTAATCCCCATTCCCATCGAGTCCTATCAGACATCTCGTAATGCTGCCGGTGTTTCCTCATCCGCCATCAGGCGGGCGGTGTTAAACCCGCCAGGTCAGACCTGGCGTGAACATCACCTCCCGCCTGCAGGAGTTGTGATCCCCGGCATGGAAACAACGGTGGCGGCGGGTTTACCGCCACTGTTATTTCCATACCGGGCGATTTGTAATGAGGCC
Source organism: Ambystoma mexicanum (assembly GCF_040938575.1). Classification (NCBI taxonomy): domain Eukaryota; kingdom Metazoa; phylum Chordata; class Amphibia; order Caudata; family Ambystomatidae; genus Ambystoma; species Ambystoma mexicanum. The sequence goes on along the minus strand of NC_090931.1, from coordinate 686,309,803 downwards.
CAATAACTCAAGGTAGCTGGGACATATAGAAGCTTGCTATATAGAAACGTATGATGTGGCAAGGACAGCCATGATAGGAAAATGGACGTCGGCTGGTGTAGAGATTCAATTCAGCTACCTCAGAAACAGACCAGGGTCAGGAGATGCTGGAAAACAGCTTTGTGTGCAAACAAAGAGGAGTCTATGTTGGCCTTGGATCAAGGATGCTATTTCAAGGGATAGCTGCAAAGCACAAAGGGAGGCACATGGATAAGTCATGGACGTGAGACATATTTCTCTTAGATTAAAGAATAAGAAAACATGTGCAAGAGCCAAATATTGGACAATTAGCAATGAATGAGGCTTCTACAAGATGGAGTGAGCAGGTTTCTAGAGGTCAAGAGGTGCAATAACACCTAGCATAATTGAATCAAATAGCAGTAAATAGTAGGTTGAAACACACAAATGTGCAGCCTCCTCACACATAAAGCAGAAGTCAAAGACAGGGCTATTCATTAAGCCTCGCTTAAAGATAGTGGTGTGCTCATACTCCCTTGAGTGTCCCTGAACAGAGAGTAACTACAAGGTCAACTACAGGAGGAACACTTTGGCTTATGGTCAGGCTGATGAGAGATGATGGACTAATTGGGAAATTGGGGATTAATTTGATGTGACTCAAGCACCTGGGTTTTGGTTTCCTTACGTGCTGGCAGCTGAGCCGAAAGTCCAAGGTTGGATGGGATAGCAACCAATCGGTGAGTCAATGGGGCAACCTGCTATACAATGTTGCATGCTGCTATAATCAGTATTATATTTATTTAGAGGTAGTTCAAGGCATGTGCTACAGATAAGGGACAGCCAATTAAGTACTAACCCGTTTAAATTCCATAATTAGATATGTTCCCCAAACCAATCCCTCCCACCAATAGATTTTACAGTTTGTCACGTAGGATGACATCATAGATAATGCATATTGTGGTATAAGACCTCTGTGTGATCAAGTTTGTGTGTGAGTGTGCAAGCATCAGTCCGTTGTTCGCCCTGCTTTATTAATTTGTGAATACAGTAGTATTTTGCCATATTCTTTGAGTCTGTCTGGTTATTTGGTCTGAGATCTTTATTGGTAATCCCATCTATCACAAGATACGCTTCAAGGTGCTAGAGCACATGTTTGTCAATTACATACACTCTTTTGGTAGCATTTTAAAATGAGTTGCATTATTGTCAAGCAATAGGTGTTTGGATTTGATGTTTAAGTTACTTTGTGATTAGCCATTGAATGATTTTTGCCTTGAACAGCAGGTTGTTCTTGGGCCAATAATGGACCAAGACTGAGTAGTCTGATTTGTATTTTTCAGGGTGAGGTAATCATTGCTTACTTCAGGGCTGGAGGATATGAGGGATTTTTCCAGACGTGAAGAGCATGGAGCTGGATGTTTATTAGAGGCTTCATTTTCATCTTGCTAATTTGCTAATTGCTAGGTTGGGGTGAATTCGGAGAAAAAGTAGGTCTATTGTGGGTTCCAGGGATGAATAGTGGCCGATTTTGGAGATGATTTTACTGTTATGATTTTTTTCACCTTTGATTTGAAAAAAGGTGACAAGGTTTTTGTGTGGAGGCTTTATGGCAAAGTGTAGATAATTGTTTGTAAAAGCAGACAATTCATCTACTTTTGTCGGGTTAAGGTTCAGTTCATTGGGGGTACTCTTCTTCTCTTGGATTGCATTTCTGATACTAACTTTCCTCTTGTTGTCTTACAACAGGAAGGACAGGACCTCCTCCTCCTCTATGTGTGCCTTCTCCCCATCTTGGGAACCAGGCCTCTCGCAGTGTCTGTCCTTGGGTAGTGGTGTAGGGGACATTTCCCCAGTCCCTGAAAGTTCAGTCTCTCCTTGTTTGACTCCTCAGACTGCTAGTTGATGGTCAAACCATTTAAGAATGTGTTTGGTAGCAGGTTTAGACTTTTTATTGGGGGAGGGTGGCTATGACACCAAGGGCCAATGATTTTTTCCAGTGGAGCAAAGAAAGAAGGATTTGTGTTTTCTTTTATTTTCAATAATATGGTGTTTGGGGGATAAGATGAACATGATTTGAGAAACATTTGCTGGTGGATTTTCGCTCAGGTCTGAGGGATTCACGGGGAGGTGGTGACTTATTCTGTTAACAGCCTCCCATGGCTGGTGCTTTCAGATTTCGTTTGATGAGAAGGGGGGCCACCCAGAAAAGGCACGGGTAATTCTATACGTGATGTTGCACGTGGATAAAAAAAGGACATATAGTTTGTGGATGTGAGCATGAGTTCCACCTTGAAAATGTTTGCCAAAGCCAACTTGAGTCCTGTTCTCCTTGGGATATTATACCCACATATTTTCTGGTTGTCTATCCATGTATTCATATCCCCCACCAGCAAGCTCTTGTCTGCAATGTTGGTTGCTGTGGATCGTGTTCATCCATTCACAAGAGAAAATATGGTCATGCCCTGGGGGTCTATATGCCATGGTAGCTAAAAGCCAAGTGTTGATGTTAATGGTGCATTTTATCACCAGGAGTTCAATGGGTGGCTACGTGCCATTGTCGATAGATGCACGTTTGATCTCTTCAGCGTGGATACATGCTTGCCGCCCTCCCTTCCTGTTCATTCAGTTTCCAACTAGGATTCTGAAGTCGCTTGTGATTGTGGGATGTATTGACCCACTCTGCTATTCTATGCAGCATCACCCAGCCAGTTATGGGGAAATAAACAGCAACAATGGCGGCAAAACCCTTGTGCGCGCCAAAAACCCACATAAACCTACTGAAACCTACAAAAAAAACATGTGCTTCAGCACACAAAAAGAGGGATGCACAACCTGCCGCCCATGGTGCATGTGCAGTGGAAGAGAGCACACCCTGCAGAAATATGCCAGTGGTATCCATAACCAGCAAACAGAGTGCAGAGGGAAAAGCAGCACTTTGCAAGTGAAACCCCAAAATGTGCCTACAATTGTCATGTGCTTTGTTTCTAAAAACTCCAAAATGCCTATAACACAAGACTTTTCAACATTCACAATCTTGCCCAGTGCTAAAAGAAAGCTATGTATCAAATGGAACATTGTGAAACATACAAAGTCTGAAAAGTGACAGCCTCTATGCCAAAAATATGGGTGCAGTACCCGCGGCTGCTTGAATGACAGCTATCAGAGGAGACTGAGAAAGCTTTAAAATGACCTAAAACACAAAAGTCTGCTGAAGTAGCAACATAAACAGGATTGTTGCTAAAAGGAATACAGATTTTAGTTGTGTTTTGAGTCCACAGATTTTAAGGCCACGAAAGAAATGTATTTGTATGTGATGCAACAGATGTGTGTTTTTTTTTGCTAAGTTTAAAAGTTAATTAGTTTGGCTGAAGCTGCAAAACTGGAATAGCAGGTTTTTCTCACAGAAGGAAGGCTTTCCCCCCAGCAGAAACTCACTGGGAGGCGTTAGTTGCAGGGTAGGACAGAATCTGGTCTACAGAGGGAAAAGGAACAATGACAAGCTGCAGCTCAGGAAATTCAAAGTGTGAAGAGGGTCGTAAATGGCCTCTGCAAGGAACAAACAAGGAGGAGTCTGCTCCTGGATTGCAGGGAGACAAAAAGAGGTGGACCCAAGCAGCCATCTGTTGCTAAACATTAACAAGGAACACTTTTTAAAAGACTTATAACTTGCTAGTCAAAATGGTGAAAAATATAAAAATGACAGAATTGTTCATTTAATTTCCGGCTGAACGGGTGAAGAGGCACCAGAAGACATGTTCTGGACAGCAATGGCAAGATATGTGATTTTACGCAAAATGTATTTCCGCTGGAACTGTGAAACTTTATACACTCATTCCCATGTTAAACACACACATTTGTGGAAAGTTGCATACAAATTGAAAAGTGTGTTCATAGCGAAAAGGGCAAAAGTCTGTAGAAAGGGGAGACATGATCCCACATCAACAGGGTTTTGAGGAATAGCTGCTATGTAAAGTATGCAATCTGTATATGTGATTTTTATAGAGGCTACACATGTGTATATATGTATTTTGCCAAAATTAGACTTTGTGTTCCAGTGGCTAGGGGTGGATTCTCAGCATCATAAAATTACACCATAAAAATTACACTTTGTTTCTCTCCTCCTATCAAGCCAGAGAGTAGACTCTGACCCAATCACCTTTCAAAGGGGCAGGCTTAGCTAAACCTGCCCATACACCCCTTTGTGATGTCATTTTCAAGGCATAAATAGAGACAGCAGAGGGCAGATAGGGACACACTGATCCAGCCACCTTCCTGATTCCGGCGAAGCACTCTGATCAAGCTTCCTACATTCAGCTTTAACTATTTGTCCAGATCCAGATGCCAAATCTCTTGCCAGCAATAGAGACTATTGATTTCCAGCAAGGCCCCCAATCCTCAAATGTATCCTCTCCACTCAGTAAAGCGCTGTGTGGTGAGAAGGCCTTTTGAACCAGTATCCAGAAATTCTCTGGCTTGCCACCACTAGGCTTGCCTGAGGAACTCGCCATCCAGCTGATCCAAATACCCACAGAATAGGAGAGCAGATCCTGTGCCAATCCCACAACCGGCCTATAGGTTCCAATCCCATGCCTGATGTGCTGTTTTTCTTAGACCAGACCCAATCCTGACCACAGCTGACAGTCCCATTTAAAAGCCTATCCAGTGAGTATAAATAGGAAGAATTGTGTCACATAGCATACTTCCTTTGCATAGTCTTGTCCCTATTTCCAACCCATCCTATCTTTCAGCCAGAGCCATTATTGTTAGGAGTATCTTTGCTGTGTCTTATCCCTAGCTCCAACCCATCCTATCTTTCCTTCAGAACCAGTATTGTTATCTTTGTGCTGACCCTTTGTTTCTCATCTGAAGAAGTTGGTTTCCTTATCAGGTGGTGACCCTGATCCAGTGACTGTAATCCCTGTGTGGTATTTGCTTCTTCATAGTCATCCCCTAGTGTAAGCAAACGCATTTGACATTGTTAAAAGTGCATTTCTGTTTTTCATTCTCGCGCCTATTTTACAAAAACAATCTTCACTAAAACCTCGATAACTGTGATAGAAATGGAATTTCAACTCCTACTTGTAGCCAACATCCATATCTATCCATAGCACCCAAAACCACATTGCATATCAATGCGATTCTCCGTTTATTGTGAATATTGCGCAATGAAAAGTTTGCTGCGATTTTAAAAAATCTGAAAGTTTTACTTGTGTAAAATAGCTCTAAACTGCTTCCGAATTGGACCTTAAGATTTACATTGTTTTCTGCTGACCAAATCATTGCTTGTGCTTGTGTGCTACTATTCAAAGCGGCTCCCATAAGAATTTATAACAAGTTCAGTATTTTAGACCATATTTGCTGTTTTTGCCTAGTACATTCTAAAGATTTTGAAATCCATTCTGACAGCTGGACAGCCAATTCCATTTTCTCTTGTGTTTAAAAGGGGGAAAGTGGGACTGATATTCTGTTTGATTTGTGCGATTCCTGAATACCTGCTCTCTCCTCCTATTTCTTTACATTGCCTATTGGGGGGCTGAGGGGTGTTTCAGGGGGAACTGCTAACCACAGTGCTATCTGATCTGATCTAACACAAAAGTATTATTTTCTGGGCTGCATTTGTTTTGCTTCTTCCCTATTCCTAGTGTACTAAAGATATTATTCAGTGTTCTGTCACCCCATTGGTGATTGTTGTGTACCTAAATTTTAAATACATAAATAAATATTTACCGTTGCAAACTAGCCTGATTCCTGGTTCAGTGTGACTGGGGGTTTCAGGAGAAGGGTGTGATATGAGTGGTATATCATTCAGAATATTGAACCTTTAGACAAAAATAAATAAGGGTTTCAATTGTGCGCTGCATGCTGAACTTTGACTTGGATCTGTGCCGGATTGAAATCACTTACATGATGATGGTGTATAGTATCATGGAATTGTCTAGTGAGAAACTTGTTGTACTGTGATGGCGAGGCTGGCTAGTTTTTTGGATTCAATTAAGTCTTCATGTTAGGGGCATTTTTGCATATGGACCACACATAAATGCTTCCAATAGGCAGGCTCTTTATGGCTTAGGAGGCTTATGTCATGGCTGAAGGACATGTTTTGGCCCTGAGACCTTTGGGTGAGAGTTGCGCTATACAAGAAAATATTTAGTTAGTTAGTAAGTTCCGCAAACCCTATGTAGTTATCCCTTTGTTTGATGAACTTTTTCTTATCCTCAGTGACCACTTCTTTTAGACTAAATCCACCCTACATTTTTCAAAATAGTTGGATACTTCCATCGAGCAACAGGTGACCCCAACCTGGAACGGCTTTTCCGCACAATGAATATGAGAAGTTTTCACTTCAGCGAAAAAGATTATGGTGATGTACCATCTTCCCATGCAGTTTCAAATATATGTAGTCTAACCGATAGACAATTCCATACACATAAGTAGTCCTCTTGAACCAGTATCTTATTTTGTGTCATTTACTTATTTATAGACATTGGAAAGTCATATCCTGAAGTACAACTAGCATCCCAAAAAACAAACACTGCTACTGATGAAGGGATTGACATCCTGAAACGCTTTAAGGACATTATTTCTAATTACCTCTGTTATTAACATTATGAACTGTGAATTTTGATTTATGTTGGATTCAATCCTCACATTAAAAAACTGATTTTGATCAGTGCAATTTTGAAATTTCAATTAATTTACTACTTATTGTTTCTAAGTGTTGACTGAGATATTGCTCAGTAGTATTGGTGTGCCTGGGACAGGAGTGTCCTTCAATTTTGGACACTGCTTTTTCTTTTCCATTGTGTAGTGGTGACTTTCTGTGCCAGAGTCACTTTGCTTCTCCCTTGCACCTTGAACTTACATAGAGATTGAAGCTGTTGATCTAACCCCTATACTCCTTAACCAATCTAAGAAGGTGTGCATCCTAGTTTTTCTCTGTTCCAGTTTGTTGTTCCCCAGTCTTCTTTGGAGTGACTAAATTGTCTGGATACCACCCGCTAGTGAGAAAGCCACTTCTATCAAAAATATGTCCTTTAGGAAAATGTATCTTCTAACCACAAAACACAGCACCATTTTAGGGTTTGGTGAAAAAGAAGCATCACACCTCCTCAGTCTAATAAAAGACACAGACGGTCCACTCCATCCATAGAAAGTCCAAATAGAATAGTCAACAATTTGGAAAGACTCATCAGGAAAGAAATTTAACAAACATTACATGCCTCCACTCTGATCAAGTATTTCAAATCCAAGTGCATTCCACGAGGCTTGAGAGATTATCTACGATCTAGATTTTGAAAAGAGAACAGTGAATTTGTCAAAAAGTGGGAACAAAAATGAAACAAATGCTCTTTGGATCTGATGCTACTGACAATTGAAGAACTGGCCAAATCCCTTTCCAAAATACACTCAGAAATCACAGAATCGAAAGACCAATTGACTACCTTACTCTCACAGGATGACATGAATACAATCCTAGAAGATAGCAATACCAATAATAAATTGGACTCGTACAAACGGGACATTGAACAAAGAAAAATAAACAAGTTTAGAAGAGATACTTTAGAATACTCAAGGGATACGTTTTTTTTCTTGGCAGGAGTTTTACCAACAGAACCAACAATTCAGGAATAATCAACAGAACAAACCAATGAGATATAACAGCATGAGTTCTGATCCAACAAGTAATACTTCAAATAGCAGCAAAATTCAAACTGTACCTCCTACCAGTACGAGCAGCACATCTATATCCATTGTCATGAACTTGAACCCTATACCTACGACACAAGCTAAACCCAGGAACGGCAATATATTTCCTTTTTTAGAAGGACGAAAACGAGGAGAGGAAACAAGAAAGCTAAGAGGAACGAAAAAAAACGCAAATTAGTGATCAACATACCCACAAAAACCTTCTCTAAACAGAAATTGGATCTCATCAGTCTTGGACTATCATTCATACCAACCAATAACTATACTTTATTCGGGGAAGAAATCAACCTAGCTAAATGAACTAGGAAGATAAGACACAAATTGTTCTTTGAGTCTATCCCACCCACAGAAGAAAGATCTCAAACATTCTCCTTCTTCGAAACAAAACCAAAAAGCACATTCAATCCGACAATACGGACCTCAGCACTAGAATTTGTTGAAACAAAAATGGTGGAAGATCATAACTGTCAACTGTCAGAGGACCGATCCATCGAGATCAAACCGGTAGATAAGAGAGGGTCCATCTTGATTATGGACTCCAACTTTTATCTAACAAGCTGTTTAAATCTCCTTCATGATACTAACACCTATATTCTACTTGAGAAAGACCTGACTTCTGAGATTCAACCCATCATTGAACAGGTTGTTACCAAAGCTCTAACAGAAGGAATGGATACCAAAGAAAACTAGAGACTTCTTAACAAATACATACCCCATTAAACCAGTATTCTACAGTCTTCCTAAGATCCACAAGAACTTACAAAACCCACCATTTAGGCCTATCGTCGCTGCTACTGAAAGCACCTTCGATCCGATATCCAAGTACATAGACAAACTATTACAACCCCTAGTACAGAATGCATCTACGTATCTAAGAGATACCACTCACTTTCTCAACATACTACAAGAACACAAGACGTTTGAAAGCAACTGGACTCTATTCACTTTAGATGTCCAAAGCTTATACACTTCAATTCCACGCAGCAAAGGCCTCAAGACCCTGGAATGGCTGCTGTTACAAGAAGAACACTTTCAATCTAATAAGATCTTCACATTAAAATTGACCAAGATGATTCTATATAACAGCTTCTTCAGATATAATAAACAATATTATTTACAGATTTTGGGAACATCGATGGCGTCAGCTCTGGCCCCAGCTTATGGCAATATATTTATGTTTACATTTGAATCCCAACACATCCTCAAACATCACACATGGTCCAGCAAGCTGGCCATCTGGAAGAGATGCATTGATGATATTATTGGATCTGAAAGGGTCACGTGGAAAAAAATCAAAGATTTCCTGAAGTATCTTATTGAATGTAACGCAAGGATTCAATTCACACTTGAAGTAGGATCGCCTACTGTTCATTGTCTTGCTGTTAAGACCAGTTACCATCCACAACATTTGAAAAATAACCATCCCCTGAATCAACTTTTAAGATTGAGCAGAATTATCTCTGACAACAATGAATACAATGAGGTTGCCGAACAGCAGACAGAGAGATTCAAATCCAGAGGCTATCTGGATTCCATCCTATCAGAAGCAAAGTCCAAGAGCATCATGCATAACAGAAACACCTTGATGAAAAACAAGCAGAGAAAATATAACCCATCTTTGATATACTTAACCAAGTTCTCACAACAAAGTATGCAAATCAATTGTCTCTGAAAAACGAACTGGAAGATCACAAGATTAGACAAGCAATTAAGCAAATTATTTCCAAGACCACCAATGGTGGCATTTAGAAGAGGACGGAACAATAGAGACAACTGGGTAAAAGCGGAAAGAGTTGAGATTCGGAAACAACAATTTCTCAATAAACCCTAGCACGCTACCTTCCCCTGCCTACATTGTTGCCACTGCAGCAATGTTCAAAAAAGCAAACATGTCAGACACCCACGCACAGGATAAAAACTAAATCTGTGACAATATGCCGCATCTGACTCTAAATTCATAATATATGGTCTGATCTGCCCTTGTGGCAAGTTCTAAGTCAGACAAACCACAAGGAAAATGAAGGAACAAATATCTGAACATAAATCCAATATCAGGACACAAAATGTGAAATTACTGGTGACCAGACACTTTAACACAAATAAAAATAACATCGCCCAATTAATATGTGTGATCTTGGAAATAGTGGCCTACTCCTCTGCAGAGAGATGCTCTGGATCCACAAATTGGATGCACTAGACCCATCTGGAATGAATGAAGAATTCTCTTTGACATCGTTTCTTTACCATCCCACTGACATCCTATTGACCAAAAACACCAGAATCTATTGTGTTTCATTTGCATATTTAGGAAAAGTTGAGGAAAGAGTGACATCTGTCATATTGTAATTCTGAATACCTAGGCCCTGATTCATGGAATTATTTGCGCGTAAAATGCACATTTGCGCACCATTCTGCCTGAAAATCCCCATACCTCAAATGGGGATTTTCGCACAGAATGGCATGCAAATGTGCTTTTTATGCGCAAATAATTCCATGAATCAGGGTGTTAATATGTATCATGTTAACAGAACATGGACATTTTAAAGTATATGATCACAATGTGCAAGACTTTAATCATGCTTAATACATCAGTTTGCTCAATATTCCATTGTGAGAGAAAATGTAGATATTGAAAACTGATCATATGAAAATAAATAGATATCTTGATACTCCTGTGTATCAATCAAGAGAGGGCATTTAATGTATCACCTCGGACACACTTCTGACCAACAATTGTCATAAGCAGACTTATAATGAAAACATTAGACTGCTTAGGGCAGGAGCTAGTTCGTGCATACAATTGCTGTTGTTGATTTATACGTAAGTTTTCACATGTTTCTAGAAGATAATATTTAATGTATTATATGAGAATTTTATTATATAATGTTGTCTTGTTATGTAACATAATATGTTTATATATGATGTATCATGAGAATAATTACTGTAACTCTGTTCCAGATCAACATTGAGGAATAGAGGTGAATTCACACATAAACAGAAATAGGGTCTCATTACGACCCTGGCGGAACAGGTTAACGGGCTCCGCAAAAGGAGGTGGACCCGTTAAACCCGTTCCGCCACATTACGATGTCCCCTCGCGGAACCCGGTAAGGACGCCTGGAAAAACCAGGCATCATTACCGGGTCCCGCGAGGGGAAGAGGGAGTAAACAACGGGCCACTCGTAATCGGCCCGTTGTTTGCTCCCTCTATCATTCCCATTTAGCCCTATGGGGGTTGAAATGGGAATGGGGATGGCCCGGGCACCTGGAGGGAGGAATTACCGGGCCCTACAAACTCGGAATGGCCCGGTAATTCCCCATTCTGGGAACCCAGACCCGGACGCAATTTCGGCAGCAGCCATGCCGCCAATAGTGGCATGGCTACCGCCAAGGTCGTAATGAGGCCCATACATTTTTATGCAACAGTGCATCAACCCTTAT